>NW_026930311.1:0-42288 GCF_032062105.1 Saccostrea cuccullata
AATCCAGATGTTCCATAGACACGAATGTTTGTCAACTGGCTGATGATCATACCCTAGTAACGTAGCATAATATATGTAACTTTAACATTTAGAAGAATACGGACTTAAAAATAAGAAAAGAGAATATATATCAAGGTAATGTTTGTTTCAGGAAAGGTCACGTGACACGTTTTTCACTATACTACCGGGGACACGTGTGTAACCCCCAAGTACGAACCTTCGCTCATTATAAAAAGTTCACACTAACACACATTTTTTAATCCTAACTAACCGGGACATTTTTTCAACATGTTAAAAAATGGATTTTTTTTCGGCTTTTTGGGGTAATTAACATCCCTGATTTCGAATTTGGCGCTATTTTTAATCGGAGACAACAGGGGACGTCCCCGGTTGGAAGGTCGTCCCCGGTTGGAAGGTGTGTAAACAAACAAATGTCCCCGTTGATACCTTCCGCACCACCCTCACACACACACACACACACACACCCTCACCCACACACATTTCTAGCCTGGCTGTCGACATGTACACATCTCCGATACCATTGTTTTAAGACACACAAAAAACTGAGCAAATACATGTTTCAAAAGTAAAAATCTAACAAAACTAGAATCATACTGAAAAGTAAATAATCTTTGAGTTAATTTGTTGCAATGTCGAAAAACACTAACGCGGTGAGCATTCATGTACAGCAAAAGAAGATATACATGCATGCAGGTCGAGAAACTTGAATACGAGTTACCTAAATCATACTATAGTTACAGTGATGTGCACACGTCGAAACAATTGTCCTTTTTTACTTTTATTAAAATATGCATCTCTCAGAATGTAATGTTATCCATTGATAACTCGACAGTAAAAAATTCATTGTACAGCACTTTGACACGCGTGGTTGCTGTAAAAGTTTATTTTGTTAGGGGAAATATAAGAGATTTAAATCTCTCTGGTATGTTGGTTGATTTAAGAAAATAAATAAAATCACAAATAAAAATAACTGTTAACTGTAATTGTAGTAGATCTATATAAAAATTTATAAACGTATCTTAGCAACATTAAATTTATTATATAATATGCACTATTACGAATCTTTCATCTTTAAAGAGAATTTCCTACGTGTACGAAAAAAAGATAAAACATATGTAACACTCTCTTAAAATAGTGTTTAAGAAACGTCAGAAAAAGATCGGATCTTTTACCGATCAAATACTTTTAAAAAATAGTTAGGTTCTGGTTATAATTGTTAAGGTATAGAACTAATAAATCTTCATTCAAAGTTATTTATACACAATAACTGAAATCCTCATCTGCCAATCACGCTAATTGATGATACATGATTTTTAAATTTTAATGCATATAACGTGTGTAGGACTTGATACCCATTATTGCACCAACGGATTCTTAGAGGAAAGAGAGTGAGAGTTCAATGTGAAAAGAGTATAAACTAAAAATTTTTTATTATAGACCGGATTTCAAGTAGCCTAAAATGTACCCTAGCTTTTAAGATTCTCCTCCTAAAGTCCTACACAAATTTTATAAATAAAAATATATACCGTCAGGCAGGGATACTCATACTCGAAAACTTCCTGTGCATTTATAAAACAGTCAGATTCTTTAAAATGTACTTATGTTAGGTAGTGTAGATCATTAAAAAATGGAAAAATTGGATTTAGCAGAAATATCTGTTTTCAAAGAAATTTTAGATAAGGATCATGTCAATTATTTCGCCCCGCAGCTTTAAAAAAAAAAAAGCAAATGCCTAAATGTCGGTCTTAATAAGGGATTATCTTTCTCGGTGTGCGTCATAACAGGTTAAAAACATTAAAATGTATGCATTAAATTAAAATTTGTATTCTGGTAAAATGTTTCAAGTCTTGAACTAAATAATTTCCGTATAATTTTCCCCGTATATCAAATTACTTGGTTAAGATGTGCGATAACTAGTACTAAATAATCAGTTAAAATTGATAAAAAGAATTCTGAATGCAAACCAACCTCAAAATAATTTATAAGACTATGTTTATTAGAACTTGATCATTTTCAGTTATACTTTATGAACAGCAACTCCTATTAAATAAATTGTTTTGCTTGTTTTCCTGACCAAAATCTTGACAGCACGGACTAAGTGTGACAGTGTGTTTACTTTTGAGTTTTTATGGATTTTTTTTTTGTGATGTATATTTTTTAAAAATAATGGAATTCAAGGAATATTTACTTGACTTGTGCACATCTTCGATGTAGTGATCTTATTACCAGGTACGGATACGTTTATAGCGTTCGATCCGTATTCTCGACATGCATCAACTGCATATACATGTATAGACATGCAAAGCAAAAATGTTGGTAGTTTATTCTGTTCTAATCCTGAATAATTTTAAATTGTATTTAGGAGTTTTGCTGCTTTTTATTTCAAGTTCATTCTGCATATATTGGCGTACTGTAAAAATACATACACTTGAAACTAAGTTTTACTTCCACTTTTGCATTTTTTTTTTTACATCTGTGATTTAAAACAATAATTATTCATAGATTTCATTATGACTGTTTAATATTGTCTTTGAAATGTCTTGATCAGCTCATGTGTTCCTAAATGATTTACCTTCGGAGATATGCACAAATCGATAGCCGACCCCAAAAATATTTGGCGCATTAGGGTATATATCATTGCAATAAGATGCGGCTTCTGAAAGACATTTTGACGGAATATGGCTATAGTTGGTATGAAACAAGTCGTTAATTGATGAAAATGTTGCGTCCTTAAGAATTCAAGTCAGCTTTAATCATCAGACTCAGAAAAGGTCTTCTGTTGGAAACAAGACCCTTACAAAAACCTTAACCTACCCACGCTGCAGGAATTTCATGGCAATGAAATGCATGCGTACGAGAAAATTCTCGAGAATACCTCGCTTACAAAAAAATGTTATAGTCTACTATAGTTTACTATAGTTAACTTTAGGTGTAACTTTGACACTTTGAAACCTTTGGTTTCATAGTGAAAGTGTGACACTTTGAAAAAGAAGATGGGCGAACAAGACGGACAGAATGCCTATAGCGTCAGATATTAAGAAATCATATTAAATATGTGAATTGATTATTTAAATTAACGTATAATTATTACACTTTTTGAAATTATGAGAAAAAAAACTTTTCTGAGAGAGAAAAAATCTCGATTTTTTCGGGATTCGAACTTTAGTAATAAAAATCCGACGTATCAATAGCATATTGCTTTGAGACTAACGCGTTAACCACTATGCTACACCGCTCATAGTGATTTAAGGCATTTAAATCATGTTTGTGATACAAGAGAGCTTTTTTAAAAAGCTTACCGTCTTTAGCAACAATTTTAAACAGTAAACAGATCTACACTTATCAGGCCGTATAATTCTTTTGAATTTCTTGATTTTGTATTTCTAAATTAGCTTTTTACGGGCATTAGCCCTACCACGGTTGTCGCTCGGTCATCTCCGTAAACTTTGACTGGCCGAGAGCTTTCGGCAAACCTCGGCTGATTCCCATGCACTCTTCAAACAAGAAAGGGGAAAAGAATAATAACAAATTGTAAAACCTGCAAGCAATAACTATCAAATTTCATTTATAATGAAATAAAAGAGACCTTTTTATTCATTGCTATAAAAAATCATGTTATTGCTGATGTTGTTGTTCGTTTTGTCATTTTTTTAGATGGAAATCTTGCAAAATTGTTAAGTCGTACGAAAATTAGATAATCAGAAAGTTATCTCCCTTGCCTTGAACAGCATTTCAACCAATGAAATAATTGAAAATTTTCTCATCATGCAATTTCTACCAATCACAAAAGAGAGGAAGTGCATAGTCCGAAGACTGTAAAAAACTTCAACTATACAATACCGTCTTCCAAGGAAGACGGTAATGACCCGCGACTAAATGGACTTGAAGTATTTCTCGGAAAGATGCTGATGTTGTGTCATAAAAGTGTACTTTTAAGGTATAGTGGTCTTCTCTCCATGTTTTTGAAAACCAAAAAATGTGTATTTTATTGCACATTTTTAGGATCATCTTTCAAAAAAATTGAGAGAAGACCCACCCATATTGAAAAATTTTGTTTAAGTATGAGAAAATGATCGTTTTTGTTCTTTTTAGTGTGTGTAAGCTTTTTCATAGGCAAATATTTTCAGTCTTTGTGAGATTTTTGTTAAATGTAGAGATTTTACATAAAGTATACTTTAATATTAGATGAAATATCAAGTAAAATTTGGATTCAATTGGGAATAGAATTTTCACTTCTTATCTGTCGCACTATAGGCATTCTGCCCGCCTTATTCACCCATCTCCTTTGGCGAAAACTTTACAATTAGATAAACTTTATCGAATGGTCCTTCGGATGAGACCGTATAAACCGAGGCCCCGTGTCACAGCAGGTGTGGCACGATAAAGATCTCTCCCTGCTCAAAGGCCGTAAGTGCCGAGCATAGGCCTAAATTTGTAGCCCTTCACCGGCAATGGTGACGTCTCCATATCAGTGAATATTCTGGAGAGGGACGTTAAACAATATACAATCAATCAATCAATCAATCAATCAATCGAATGCATTGACACTTTGAAAAACCACGGCGAATACTTTGACACTTTGAAAATCTTTGGCGACAACTTTGACACTTTGAAAAATTTTGGCGAAAACTTTGACACTTTGAAAAGCTTTGGCGAACGCTTTGACACTTTGAAATAGTTTATCGAAAACTTTGACACTTTGTCAAAGTTTATCAAAATATTTGACACTTTGAAAAAACTTGCCAAAACCTTGACCTTTTCTTTTACTATGGTTAACCACAGTAAACTATAGTTACTTTGGAGGAAAACTTTGACACTTTGAAAAAAAAACTTTGGAGAAAACTCTGACACTTTGATTACTATAGCTAACTATAGTAAATTATAGTAACTACTCGTATAACTATAGTTTTTTTGGTAAGAGATAAAGTTAAATAATATACATGTACAATAATTTTGCAATCAAGGGCAACCAGTTTTTTTGTTTAACGATATAAACAAAAAACGTAAAGAAATTATTGTGTTTTTGCATTAACTAAAGTGAAGGCCGATAAAAGAACAGTTTGACATTTTGATTGCGAAGAATTAAAAATTGGATAAAAAAATCTACCATGAATTGTTGATTTGAAGTTGGATATGACTTTTATCAAACTCTTTGTTTGTTTTTATCCCCTCGCCATGACTTGGAGATAAAAACATCGATGAATAAAAATCATATCAAACAACAAATCATGGGAGATCCTATCTATATATACAGTGAAACTTGTTTAGTACGAACACAGATATTGCGAATTTACGGATATAACGAAGTTATCTTGGAGCCCCAGACATATAAATTTAATGAATTTTTTATACGGATAAAACGAATTTATCCGAGTTTTACTGTATCAAATTATAAGATATTAATAAATATTCATAAATAGAAAAAAACAAAAACAATATGTGTTGTAATATAACCTTTTATTTGTCAAAGTAGTCATAATTACTTGATTACAATCTTAATTCCCCAGCAGTAATTAAATACATAAGTATTAAATACAGTAGTATCAAAGTCTCCTAAAAGTTCCCATCAAATTAAACACATTTTACTCATACATTTGTGGTAATTCTTGTATTGAAGGGTAATGTAATGCTTGTTGACCGCCAGGAATAGGAGAATCGGACCAGATGACAGAATTGTTATTGGACTACATCCCTAATTCGTTTGCTTTTATAGTTCTAATTGACGTATCAAGATACGGTGGTATACACAAAGACCGGGTTAGTACGCAAATAAAGATTCTTCTGATAGAGAAAAAATTGTTAAATGTGAACTTATGTATGCTTTAGTGTTCAAATCGTGGAAGTAAAAAAAATAAAGGTACCAATAATTTTTTATGGTAGCTTTAATAAGAGGTTTCATTTATTGTTCCTTAAAGTATAGTCAACATTTATAACATTTGAAAAAGCTTATATCTGCTATAGCTTTTCTATATTGATTTTTTTGCTAGATACTGAAAATACTACAAACCATCGAGGAGCAAATTTCAAAGATGCCATGTTTTGAACGGGAGGATGTGTTGTTCGTAACGAACAAATGGAACCATATAGTGGAAGCGCAAAAGCATACAGACTTTGACGAAGAGAATGATGGAGACGAGAATGATGAATGTGAAGAAACAGAAGAAGATGTTGAGAATTTCGAATGCGAGGAAGATAGTGATGATGAAAGTAATGAAGAAGACATAGAAAAGAAAAGCGAAAGAGAAAAAACATGGGATGTTATTGTGAACAAATTGAGGGAAATTTGGCCAACTTTCGACTTAAACAAAGTTTACAGACTTAATTTACAAAAGGTAAGTAGTATTTCGTATTTCAAACACAATATTATTTTTGCAAGAATCTTTCCTTTAGAGTTTTTTTTTCAATAGTAAAATATTCTATTCTAAGCTGTTCAAAAACATTTTTCATAGATTGAAAAAAAAAGTTTTGTTTAAAGGAGTATATATGATAAGAGCGAATTCAGGCCCCCTTAAAATCAACATCTTAGAATGACATTCAGATATGTCTAAATTTATATTTATTTTGTAGAAGAGATTATATTAGAAATATTTCCAATATATTTTTCACATATATATGCACGCACTAGCTGTAATGACATGAGAAATAATACTATTTTTTGCTATCCAATAAAACAGCCAAAAATATGCCTTTTTCTTGATTTTTTAGGACCCCGTAAACGAAGTTTCGGGGGCATATAGTTTTTTTCGTGTCTCTCTGTCTGTCTGTATGTATGTCTGTCTGTCTCTCTGTTTGTCTGCTTGTCCGCAAAAGCTTTAACCTTGCCCATAACTTTTGATTTAGTAGAGGTATGACTTTCATATTTCATATGTGTATTTCTTGTGACAAGACCTTTCTTTGGGTACCACCAAATTTGACCGTGACCTTGGAGTTTGACCCACTTTTACATGAAAATTTTAAAATTTTACTTTGGCCATATCTTTTGAACAGTAAACACCAGGACATTTATACTTCTCATATGTAATATTTGTTAAAAACCTTTTACTGGATACCAACAACTTTGACCCTTTAACCTTGACCTTGTAGATTTCCTTACTTGTGAAAAAACTTTAACCTTTGGCCATAATTTTGTACATGTAATTCTTGTGAGAAGACACTTCATTGGATACCAAGAACTTTGACCCTTTGAGATTGACCTATTTTAAAAAAGAAACCTTGACCACAACTTTTAAAAGTTAGGGCCAGTTTTTTACTTTATATATTTCATATTATGACAAGCCTTTTTTTGGGGTACCACCAAATTTGACCTTTTGACCTTGCCCTTTGGGAGTTTGACCCACTTTTCTAAAATTTTAAAATTTTATTTGGCCATTTTTTGAACAGTAAAACAAGGACATTTATACTTCACATACATAATTTTTGTTAAAAGAATTTTCACTGGATAACAACTTTGACCCTTTGCCCTTGACCTTGTGGATTTTTTATTGTAAAAAATTTTAGTTTTCCAAAACTTTTAAAAGGAAAGGGGATGGGCTTTCATGCTTCAACAGTAATCCTTGTGAGAAGACACTTCATTGGATCCCAAGATTTTTTGACCCTTTGACCTTGACCTTTGAATTGCCCTATTTTAAAAAACCCAAACCTTGATCATAACTTTTAAAGAGTTACTATGCTTTATACTTTACAAACATGTATTTATATTATGACGACCTTTCATTTGATAACAATAACTTTGCCCCTTTGACCTTGGGAGTTGACCTACTTTTTAAGAAATTAAATTTTTCCCATACCTTCTGAAGGGTTTTCAGGGCTTTTGCTTACAAAAGTATTTTATGTGGCAAGACCTTTCATTTGATACTAATTACATTGACCTTTTGACCTTGACCTTGGAGATTTTTGTAATTATTAAAAAAACTTTAACATTACCTTCTTTCAAATTACACAATTGTTTTCCAGTGAAATACCCTACTTTTGGTACCAATTAATTAAATTTGCATTTAAGGGGGCTCATTACACCACTTTTTGATGACGTACTACAAAAAAAAATAAACCTCCATTGTGTCGACCGGTTTGCTCGGGGGAAGAGTTGTAAGGGTTTTCTATTAACCCTGACCTTTAAAAAGCTTAAAAATAGATGAAACATGCGGTGTTGTAAACAGTGAAAACAAAGTAACGGATTCATTTATAAACCAAGAAGAATTGCTTTTTGGCAGAAACACAAAAAAGCCCTCAAAAATTTTCCCCAAAAAAGTAATGTCAATTTCATAGCCATGCATGCAGTGAACTCTATCAATCACTGACATGCATGTATGGAGGAAATTCGAGTTTAAATCTACAACCTTGTTGAAATTAAAATTTTATTTAATTGCGCTATTTACTGTGTTGGTGTTAATTTATATATTTGTTTTATTGATTTAAATGTAACTTGGCAATTTAAAGCTTTATTCTGAATTTTAGATGTAAGTAAACGTTCCATAGTGTTTTGAGTCTTGGCTAATTAGGAAAGATAACTCTTGAAAGTGGACTTTTTATACCAAAAAAATTTTTTAAATTGGGTTTTTCATTTCTTTAAACTTTTTTCATTCAATTTGACACATGTAATTATTGAAAAACATTCCTTGTCTCTTCAGAACACATTTTTTAAATGTTTTTTGCATAGATTAAAAAGAAAAGACATTAATTGTTTTTAGGAGAAAATTACTTTTTCTAATAAAATTTTCATTAGGGATTATGAGGTATTTTACTTTGTGTATTGTCTTAAAAATCCCCTCATTTGACACTGAAAGTTCTGAAATTATGTGAAAATAAACCTGAAATAAAAAATTTCACTAAAATAAAACAAAAACTAAAAATTCTTTAAAAAATATTTATGATATCAATACCCCCCTCTGGATATTTGACATCTACATTATAAGTGGTGCTGTATTGAAATCTAAAATAAACTGTGGATGTAATGAGCCACCTTAAGAAAAGCTTAATCTTTGCTGTGTTGCCATACGGGGGCATCAGTGTTTTACTATCACATCTTGTTTCTTATGGGAAACATAGCACGCAGTGTAGAACATACATTATTTTCTGTCACTTATTAGTATTGGACAGATACATCTTTGGTAAAAATATAAAGCCTTTTCTAGGCTGCGCTCTTTATTTTCTGGAAGAAAAACTGCTTGAAAATAAGCAGTTTTATACAAAATATGCTAAAATGGCGGGAAAACGTGATTTCATATTTCTAAAATACGGCAATTTGATCAAAATGAAAATGACCAATAAAGGTCGCATATATAGCTGTCCAAAATAAAGCTATAAATAAAGTAAAATTAAGATATTCATTTTAAGCGGCCAATTGAGACACTTAGACATATATTACTCGTTGACTATTAAAAAAATGAAAAATATTTTGTATTGTTTTATGGACTTTTAATCTTGAATACTGTTCGTTATCTCCATATGTTTCATTGCCAAACTTGATACAGCTTAAGTTTAATAACTGATTGTAAAAAAAATACCAGCTAAGCATTTCTTCATTTTCATTACTTTGCTCGACTATATGAGTGCTTAACGCTTCGTCATATTTTGATAAATATCCGTAATTATGTTCCCCAACGAAGTTGGGGAACATATTGTTTTACTCTGTTTCTCATCACGTTCCCCAACGAAGTTGGGGAACATATTGTTTTTACTCTGTTTCTTATTATTATTATTAAGGTTCTTCCCACTTCCTTCGGAAGACCTTATTGTTTTCCGTCGGTTTCCTGTTATTATTATTATTATTATTATTCTTTTTTTCATAGTTATGGCGATATCTCAGCCGTGTCTGTACGGATTTCAAAGATTTTCACAAAAAAGATGCATCAGGTTAATATTTCCAGACGTGTTTTTCATTTTTTCAAGATTTGCTTCCATTCGCGATTTTGGGGGAAATTTGTATTTTTTAAATGGAATTTTGTCGCAAAGAATTCTCGAGAACAGTAACAGATATAAAACTGAAACTTACGGACGTGTTTTTTTTTAGACAAAATTTTGTGCAGGCGATTTCTCGTAAACTATTCGGTGGATTTCAATGAAAATTTCAGGAATTATAGGTCATTATATGAATTTTATATAAAATTCCGTTTGTTGGAAAATTCGGTACCAGTGCCAAGTTATGGGCAATTTCCTGATTTTAAAATGCAATTTTGTCTTCGAGTGTTCTCGAAAACGGCTAAAGATATTAACTGGAGACTTGTTAGAGATGATAGACCATGAGTTATAGATGTGCAATTTTGCCTTCGTTTGCGTCGTCAGTACTTCCGGTCGCTACAGGAAGTGAATTCAAAATGTACACTTTTTCAACTTTTTTTGTTTTTCAATATTTTTCTTTGATATAATTAATGGTAATTAAGACCCTACTGGAAAGGCCAAATGTATAATTTATTTAAGAATTGATCAATCTACACACTAGATATTCGAATTTAAAAATCTGAAGCGTGTCCAAGATGGCGGGGCGTCTCTGTAAACTCCGCCATTAAGCAAGTCGGGTTCTAGAAGGTCAGCTGAGCGTTTAGATGAACCAAACTTCTACCAAAAAGATTTATGAAATGTAAAGGATTCTTTTGATTGCTACATCGCAATTACGTTGCATTGAGTATACTTTTAACATGAGGTTTCCTCAAACTTCTATTGAAATCGCTTTTGTCTGCATCTCAAAGTAGAATACAACATGACTACAAGTGGAAATACGATGACTTCAGTCTTTTATTTTGCACCAGGGAAAACTTATCCTAAACCATGGTTATAATACTTTTCAAGAAACTTGCCTGACTTAATATTCACTATGTTTCTGAAGTATGACTTGACTTCTGTTTATTTTTCTTTACGCAGGCTTGTGACATATTAAATGAATAGAAAAGACAAAAATAAGAAAAACATTTTTAAAAGATTGTTTATTAAAGGTTATATGAATATTCTTGTAATAAATGCAAGTTATTGACATAAATAGTATCAGATTCCTTGACCGTCGGAGGACGAGTGATTTTTTTTTTCAGTGAAACATTCCAGTCTTTTCATGAACGTGTAACTCATCTCCACTTTGGGGGTAAACAGGATACAAAATTCGTGGAAAATCTTACCGAATTCACAGCTTTATTGTTACTTGGCCGTATACGAAATTATATTTGTATAATGTGATAAATATACTTTCTAACGCTCGAAATTCTGGTTATAAGAACATACATTTCTAATTTTCATTGAAGCTATCACATCCATTAAATAAATCAAACATTTCAAAGGAATAGCGTTAAGAACTACTTGTGACGTTTGGCACGAAATAATGCATCATGACCCGACTTAGTAGTAGACAAATGGCGACAATAGTGCAGAAATATATAACATTGGCATGCCTGTATATGGAGTTGCATGGGATAAAAAGTTGAATACATATCGAAAAAAGGAAAGAAAACTGTATCATCTGTTCATCACTAATAGATTATCTACCTAAAAGTTACTGTTAAAATTCAATTAACAAATTCCGATGTGATATGACAAAAGTTTGGCAAGCTGGCTGTCATTTTACAATTCCAAACTGAATTTTTAAAAAATGTAATGTATGTTGGAATAAAAAAAGCAATCTCGCGATATTCGAATGTTAAATTTGAAGCGGGTTCCCAAAGGTGTAATGGGTACCGCAATGGATTTTCACGCTGGCGACCCGGATTCGATCCCCCGTGTGTCCGATTTTTAAAATCACTTTTTCAGTTTGATTTTACGTTGTTTTTTTTCTGAATCGGACGGAAGACCTCTCGTTGCTCGCAACGAGTTTCGTTTCTAGTTATTATTATTATTATTCTTCCTGGGAAAATAAAGTCACGAGTGATCTTGTGAATTCTTATTAACCATTAGGTGAAACCTTTTTAGGGTTTATATGAATTTAAATCATTTTCATTTTGCGCGCTTTGGTGCATCAGTTAAAATCTCATTCATGAAATAAATATAAGGAGATTGCCGTAACTTTTCTAAATTTTTTGATGAAATTTTGAAACTCACGTTTTTTGGTTAGACCATGATTATGGTATTTTTTCCCCAAAAATTTTGTGCAAAAAATTTCTCAGCTGAAACTAAAAGTATGGCAAACTGAATTTTTCAGGAATTATGCGCAATAAGATGAAATTTTGAGACATTTTTAATTAAAAAATCGACGCTTCTGATATTTCATTTAAAAGTTATCTGCAAAATTTCCTGATTTTAAAATGCGGCCCCTATTTTTATACGTATATTCTAAAAAATGTGATATAATGAGATTTTTGAAGAAAATACTTTTTTGTGGTTTGCAGAATCACCTTTTTTTTTAACGACAATCTTTGGGTTTGATCAGAGTATCTTATAAAAACTCTAATTTTCCAATTTTTTGCAACATATTTCATAAAAAATTTATTTGTTGTATATTAAAGATCATGACCTATAATGCCTATATAACTTTGTTTCAATGCGTGATATATTTTGATAACAATATTGATATTAGCATTCGTTGCAAAAAATTTGCTTTTAATTTTCTTTGTTGTAAACCGACTTAAGTCGAAATTTAAATACATGTACATGCATATGCCTTTTCTTTCATTTTCTTGAATGTAATTGTTCAATAGGATAAATGAAATGTAAAGGAATACTTAATATTTCACCGGTAGTACCTTTCAGTTTTGTCAAGTCTAAAAATATTTTTGGAATAATTGGATTTTGGTTAATGTTAAAATAAAGAAAAAGAACAAGACGGAAGTGCAAGTGCAGTTGATTGTAAATTGATAGATCCTAATATTTTTTGTGTTTCTACACATTTTGAAAAACTTGATGCCTTTTTGACAATTTTTATCCTATAAGCAGGAATTTTCCCAACAAAAAGATATCAAAGAACTCGTTGCTTGCAACGAGATCGCATCTAGTTCTTACTATTTTCGTATTGACCAACTTCTGGAAATGACATTTGTCCGGTCCATTTCTCCCGAACAGCTTAAGATTGAAAGTTTACTGTGTCGGATATCAAGATCATGACTTGAAGATGTGTCGAACAACATTTTGTCCGTTTCAATTCTTCCGGTCGTCACGAAAATGGGGATTAAAAGCGATTTTTTAAATTTCTTTGTCTTTCTTTCTATCTTTTTCTGTGATATTCATGGCATAAGTAAAGGCCCCTATTTGCTGATTTAACGTATAACCAGTTTCTTGATTTGATAAAGAAGAAATTAAATATCTTTGAATGTCTTAGAACTTTCGCAAATAGGTTCAACGTTTTCTTAAACACTAAAAAATTTTCATTTCATTTTCTCATAAATAGGCTGCGCGGGTAATACACATGGAAATTGTGCAGGTAAGATCTTCCCCGTGATGGGGAATGGACCTGTAGAAAACCTTCTCTGGTTCCGCAGAGTCGAATTTTTAGCAAATAAAATGTATGAAACATATATCATGTGTGTGCATCTTATACCCCGCCCCCATTTTTTTTTAATTTTGAAAACTGTAAGAAACCTAGCCCCCACCTTTCTCATTTATTGAAATGGATGCTAATTCCGCTTTAATGTTTTACATTCTACATAAAATTTTGAAATTTATATAACAAGGCACTCTTCTTAAAGTTAAGAAAATGATAAGGCTTAATTCTATCTACAAAATAATGGTAATTTACAAGTCTATATTCAAGACAGCCCCCCCCCTCGGAAGCGTGCAGCCAGGTAGAATTCGCAGATATAACATATACAACTTACAAGTAACGTTTTAAAAGTTTCATTCATAAAAAAAAAAATTTAGTTCCCCTTATGTCATCTGATGATTTGCTATCATTCATTCTTCCTATGTTTTTGTAGAATTTATAATTATTTCATTAAAAAAAATTATTTTGAGAAAATAAAGATTGTCAGCTGCATTTATTAGCATCTCGCATTTTCTTGTATATCTTTTACTTGCATATGAATAATGTCATTAAATAAAATAAAAGAAATCAAACTCTATTTCCATCTTTTTTAATTCATTCATAAATTTTATCCGCTCGCAGCTTCGCGGTGGCCTCATCGCTACTGTAAACAATTCATTCATCACGCCGAAAATGTTCATGATTCCGCTAAACTAAGAAAGTTTACACAGGGTTTATCATCTCATATCAAACATCAGACCTGTCCAATGCATGAATGCTCGAGTTAAAGAGGAAAATTCAGGAATTATTTTGCGTCCGCCATTTTCTGACGTGAACCTATGCGACAATTTGTAATTAAGGTCTTCCGACTTCCTTCGGAAGACCTTATTGTTTTCCGTCGGTTTCCTATTATTATTATTATTATTCTTTTTTTCATTTTTATGGCGATATCTCAGCTGTGACTGTACGGATTTCAAAGATTTTTACAGTAAAGATGCACCAGGTTAATATCTCCAGACGTGTTTTTCATTTTTTCAAAATTTGCTTCAATTCGCGATTTTTGGGGAAATTTGTATTTTTTAAATGGATTTTTGTACACTACTTTTCTCGAAAACGGCTAAAGATATGACATTGAAACTTATGGACATGAAAGAACATCACATGTAGATGTGCCGAACGTCCTTCGTTTTTTGTCGTTCCTACTTCCGGTCGCAAACGGAAGTGAATTCAAAAAGTCCAATTTTTCAACTTTTTTGTTTTTCAATATTTTTCTTTCGGATTTACAGGGTTTATAGAGCGTCTTCAAAGATATCTATATATGTTTTCATTTTCTTCATGCGTGTGTTTATTGCAAAGATATGACCGAACCAAACTTTGTCTTACTGTCGGGGGTTCGAATCCCGCTCGGGGCGTTCCCCAAATTTTTTCTTTGTTTTTGTCTTTTTTCAGTTGCAAATTACTTTTCACTCTTTTATAACATGTGTGGAAGATTTTGCCGATTTTTAAAAGCTATATTTGGAGATATTTTGTGAAATACCTGGAACAATCACGATCTGTGTTGAGAAACTACTGTAAATGAATGTAAACGAAAAAATACATTCTGAAATCTATTTCATGGGATGACGCAGCATAGAACTCTAAAGAAAAGTCGGTCGGAAGACCTTCTTGTTGCCCTAGCAACAAGAACGCATCTAGTTATTATTATTTTTCTTCTTCCTGGGAAAATTTTGTCCTCGAGTGATCTTGTAAACTACTCATCCGACTTAGGTGAAACCATTTTTGTACATTATTTCTCATGTTATGTAGAGTTGCCGAATGAAAGCCACTTCGCGCACATGCTTGCAAGAGCGGGCACGTGCAACACGAGAAATGATCAATATAATTATTTTTTTCTTCTTCTTCTTTTCTTCTTTTTTCCTGAAACTTTTTTTGAAACTCTTAATGTAAACTATATCGATGTAGGTAAAACCTTTTTAAGATGACATGGTCAATTTATCAAGATCTTTTGCGCATGCACGTGCGCTTCGAAGGGATTGGCTGAACACTTGAAATGACCAATATTCTTTCTTGTTTTTTTTTAGATGAAATCCTTTGAAATTTTGTAGGATATATTGCATTAGGATATCCTACAACATAATATATAGCAATGATCACGAAAACACGTGCATGCACGTGCACTTCGCTCTGATTGGCTGAAACTTAAATTACTATATCTTTCTTGATTTTTGACGAAATCCTTTGTAATTTGGAACATAGATATATGTAATGGACTTCTAGAAGAAGGTATGGTCACCATGCACATACATACACGTGCGTGTACGTGCGCTGCAATCTGATTGGCTG
The DNA here is from genome assembly GCF_032062105.1 of Saccostrea cuccullata. Classification (NCBI taxonomy): domain Eukaryota; kingdom Metazoa; phylum Mollusca; class Bivalvia; order Ostreida; family Ostreidae; genus Saccostrea; species Saccostrea cuccullata. Next base: position 15,737 of record NW_026930311.1, read on the forward strand.
AAACTTTAAACAGCAATAACTCCCTTGGTTTTCAACCAAACAAGATGGGATTTGGAACATAGATATATATAGTGGACTTCTACAAGAAGGTTTGGTCACCATGTACATGCATACATATGCGTGAACGTGCGCTGCAATCTGATTGGCTGAAACTTTAAACAGCTATAACTCAATTGGTTTTCAACCAAACGGGATGGGATTAGAACATAGATAGATGTAATGGACTTCTACAAGAAGGTATGGTCACCATGCTCATGTATGCACGTGCGTGCACGTGAAATGGGTAAAATTAAAAATACACTTGAATGAGCGTTTTTTTTTTAATACTTTTGGATTAAATACTTTAATATTTAGCATATTAAAATACATAGATTGTGTAGACAATAGGATAATGTCATTACGCACATGCATTCACATGCGCAAGTGTGCAATGATAAAATTTGAATGAACATGGTACGCTTCTGGGTAAACATTGTTAAAGTCTCAAATGCATAGAGTTTGTCTTATCTAATTACGCTTACAGGGAATATGCCTATAAAAGGGAGTTAGGGAGCGTTTGGGGAACATCTGTAACGGTCCCCGTTACAATTAGCACTAGTTTATTTTTTGATACTTGTTTGAAAGGGTGAAATGTATGTTAGCTGCGGCATGACTCGATCTCATGATTTAAAGCGAACAGGGGGGGGGGGGGCATTCTGTGCTACGCCATTACGCAACAATTTTGCAAAAAATTAAACAAAAACAAAAAAGAATGTATTCACATCCATTGTTTATTTCAAAAGCATCTTACAATATACATGTGTCGATGTTGCTGTTTTGTAAATAACCGATATGCACATGGATGCATCAAACAATATCAAACCGTGCTTGAAGTCTAGTTTAATATATACTCAGGGACTTTAAAAACGCCTAAATAAAAATGTGTAATAAAACAAATTCTCAATTTTGATTATCTAATATTTTGCCAATGTATTGTGTTTTAAACATTTTGGCATGTATCCATGTCATCGAAAAACGAAATCACTCATCCGTTACTCAGCCCGTCTCACCCGTGCTCACTTTATTTAAAGCCATCCACGTGGTTTACGAAGGAATTTTTTTCACATATCCTCACGTATACGTACAACTTACATCATTGCAGTTAGAATATCAAGAATTTACGTCATTCCAACCGTTGACTGAAATGCCTAGGCTGTCTGAGCAACAGAGGTATGCAATTCTTGGTCTTGTCGACGCTGGGTTAAACCAACGCGATATCGCACGACGCTTAAATGTGCACCAATCTACAATAACAAGATTGCTTAGGAAATATCGGCCACAGGAAGTGTCAAGGACCGTCCGCGAAGTGGGCAGCCACGCGTAACAACGAGACGTCGTGGTGTCATTATTAGGCAACGTCATCTGCGCGACAGGTTTTTGACGTCTGTTTCAACGTCGAAAAATGTTATAGGGCGTCATGGGAGACACATCCATCCCAGAACCGTGAGATGACGATTGAAAGAACATGGAATATTGTGTGGACGTCCATTGAAAGATTATGTCCTTACTCAACGTCATCGACAATTGCGCGTCATATGGGCACGGAATATGCTTGCCAATTATCAAAACTGGCGTGATGTAGTGTTCAGCGATGAATCGAAATTCAACTTATGCCATGCTGATGGCAGACAACGGATTAACCGGCGGCGTCATGAACGTTTCGCTGCAAACTGTGTCATTCAGCTTGACAGATTCGGCGGAGGTGGCGTTATCGTGTGGGGAGCAATCAATCAAAGTTTCAAGTCATCTTTGATTATTTTGCTGGACACTCTAACAGCCAGGCGCTATATTGATCAGGTACTACGTCCGGAACTTCTTCCACTGATCCAACGTCATCAGACTGTCAATAATCCATTGACGTTTCAGCAGGACAACGCGCGTTCACACACAGCCCGCATTACTATGGACTTTCTGAACGCTAACAGAGTTAACATCTTTGGATTTCCAGCTTCGAATCTCCCGACCCTAATCCCATCTAACACGTGTGAGACGAACTGGGAAGACGGTTAAAAAGACGTCAACGCCAACCCGCAAGCGTGCCAAAATTAGCACAGGCTCTACAGGAAGAGTGGAATAACATTCCCATGAGACGAATTCGAGCTGTAGGCCAATCCATCAGGTCCCGCTTGAGAGCTTGTGAAGTTGCAAATGGTGGTCATACACGTTACTGATCAAAAATATTGACAAGGATATTTTAACTGCTTGCCTTGAAAAAACGCGGTTACCAAATTTGTTGAATGTATTGGAAATGAAGAGTTTAAATGAACAAATTAGATTTTTAATAAATTTCCTACAACATGTAACATTATATACCCATGACAATAAAAACAATTTCAATAGGCGTTTTTAAAGTCCCTGAGTATATATCGAAATAACATTGTATATCCCGCTCTGTACTATATCTTGTTGGGTCAACTTATTTGAAAGTCATGTGATAAATGTGTGTACAATGTGTACTACATGGAGGTCATGAACAAATTTCATATCGCAAGGGCAAACCCTAGTTTACACAAAAAAAGCTCTAAATTATTTCTATATACTTTGTACTGTGTTCTGAAAACTGCTGCAGCTTTCAATAAATTATTTTTGGGCTAAGGATAATTTTCATGTAATGAAGTCCCGGTTGAAATATTTGTGACCTTTACATCATGCATTTATTAGAAAATGCTGATTGCTCTGAATCTCGAATTCAGGAAAGTAGAAGCACCATTGAAGTCAAGGAAAATATCCTTTTTTTATATACATGTACATGCCCTTGCGAAAAGACGATTTAACTACGCACCTCGGTTTAAACATGCCAAAACGTACACAAAACACGGTAAAATGTATTAAACACTGTATTCACACTGTTTCTCCATGATCATACAATAATCGCACTAAACAAAAGTTTAACATTAATATAAATAGCTTATCTTAAATCTATAAATAATATTCTGTTTAATTCTAAAATGCATTTTTAACTGTTTAAAAAAATCCTCGATCTGCGTCTCGTAGCTAGTATATAACCAGCTGTGTGAGATTAAATAAGCAACTATTTTAATGCATTATAAATTTATTATTGTACATTACTATGCTTAGACAGTTTAAAGATGCAAACTTATTTCTTTTTTCTAGTATTATGAGGAATACATATATTTGTGTGATGTCAAAATTTTTTTCGTATAAATAAGGCCCTGTCCCCTTTTCCCAGCCTTAACAATGCTGTGAACTGATGTATCTTAGGTCTTTGAAATGTCAAATAAAAGGTCATAGTGAACTATTTTGAAAACTTTATGGACATATTTAAATATTTTAGGTCCTGAATGGTATTGAATCACTAATCTTTGTCAATTATTGAATCTCGAGTCCACTGGAAATTTCAATGAAAAAATAGGTCACTGTGACCTAGTTTTTTAATTTTATTGGCTATATTTAAATATACCCAGTCCTAATTGGGTAAGAATAATCAATCCTTTATCCGTTGAGGCATCTCGGGTCTTCGAATAACGTCAACTAAATATAGCACTTCTCACTTTTCAATTTATTTGGAAATTTTAAAATACTTCGTATAATACAAGAATCATCAAACTTATTCAGTTAATGCATCTTGAATGTGCATGATAAATAAAAACTCGGTCATCATAACCTGCGTTTGGAATTTCGGTGCATTATTTAAGTATTTCAAATAATAAATCTAAAATAATCAAACGTTAACATTTTACGCATTAGTGGGTCTCAGTAAAGTTAAGTATGTGTAGTTCTCTGTGACCAACTTTTAAAATCTTATAGCTTTATCTTAAATATTTTTCAGATATATAATTATGGGCATAGATTCACCGCACACCCTTGGCTCTCAGGGTGTTTTTAAAAAAAATGAAGGTCATGATGACCTACTTTTGGAATTTCAAGGCTTTATTTAATTAGGCATGGTTTCAGGGGTTTCAAACAGAGCGTTAAATTGTACAATTTATCGTGAACTGATCCAAGACCCCTTGGGCCCCATGTTTTAATTTTAAGAAAAGGCTCACTAGGGGTCGACAGAGAAACCAATAACATAAAAAATACACTTTTATGGACGACGTAGTGCTGATTTGGCGTAAAACATTAAATCATTCGTTCTCTTTCTAATTTTGAGCAAAAAATAAAACACCTTACGGCAATTGTTCTATATTGTACCTTAACAGGTTCCTGAATTCCTGAATTATGGGGTTGAAATTCGGACAAAAAAATTCATTCTGCGAATAAAATTATTAATAAAATTTGAACCTTTCTTTCTATATTCTGCATATTCAGAAATCTCAACTACTTCTTTCTCCACCGCTGACCGATCAAGGTGGCCATGTGGTGAAGCGTTTGCTTAGTGATCGAGCCCGGGTTCGATTCTTGAGATGCGTCATATTTCAGTCGTTAATATAGGGGAAGACCATAAGATATATATTTTTCACATGGGTCTTTCGAATAAAACCTTAAAAACGAGGTCCCTTTTCACAGCAGAAAAACCAGAAGACACTATCTAAAAAAAGGAAATTCTTTGATCTTCTGAATTTTATTTAAATTTCCTTCCATTCTATTTTTTAAACTTAAGTTCTTTTGGCAGTTGAAATTTACACTTAAACAAGTAAAATTATTGACAGGAGTAGTTTTTCAGGGTATAGAAGGCAACTTTCCCGGGGTAAAGGTTTATTTTTCTTTAACTTGAAAATTGACAAATGGATCTGCTGCTGAATTGTTTTGCTACATGTAGTTTTAAGCAAATATGAGTGATTGGCAAAAACTACATCTTTTTACTCCATTGCTGTGGAAACTGGACAGAATTTATTGGCATGCCTTGATAATTACATGACAAAAATCTGATAGTTTTTCCTATGCTCTTGATTCCGCAAATCTATGAGCTCTAAGCCCCGCTTCCGTCTCTTTTTGTTCCGCCTAGCACGTTTTGTTTACCACGCCTATCGATTAACCAGTAGATTTATGTAGAAACAAACTATTGGTAATTTTATTTCGGACAAAGACTGGAAATGTAAATATAAAAATCGTACATTTTTCTCAATCACACTGGTGGGCAGATCCGCGTCCGTAATACTTAAACAATTAAAAATAGAGCATTATACTATTTCGGCATGTGGTATTACTTTTAGATAATATAAGACTTTTTCATTTATTTTCGAGTGAAATGCTATTACAATATATAAGTCGTGATATGATACAGAAAATATTACCTTCAGATCTGTGTCTATGCACCTTTAAACACGTTGTATGTTGCAGTTGACCTACCTTATCATAACAATTTCCAATTAATTGTACATAATCCCTTTACAATTTTTTAATCAGCACACGAACAATTCCTAACTACAGTACCGACTGGACACAACCTAACACCAGAGCGAACCCGAAGCGGACCCCGGGATCGCTTCCTGGGCTCGTTCGAGGTCCGCTTTCAGAAATTTTGGGACCGCTCTGGATGCGCTCCGCGTTCGCTCGGGGTCAGCTCTGGGTCCGCTAGAGCGAACCCGGAGTTAGTTTTCTGGGACCGCTTTACGCACTGATGCGTGAAGCGGACCCCGCTTTAATCTCGCCGCCACTTAGCCCCGCCCCTTGTTTATTCCGATACAGTAAATGGATTGTGGATCGATAATTGTTGTTTATGCGTCGATCGATACATGTACACTGTACAGTGACATTATGTAGAACATTGATAAATTTTCCAAAATTCAACTGTACATTTGACGTAGATGTACATGTATAACAGATTTTCCTGATTTCTCCGATCTCGGAATTTTGATCCCGAGAAATTCTCAGTTGTTTGACAGCGGGTTATAAGCATTTATTTTGCTTTATTTATAACGTGAAAACAAAAACAGAAAAGGATGAAAAAGGCGTTGAATTGATTTTCAATGTATCGAATGGTGTACAAGTGAAACCCACGTTAGCCTCTAAATAAAATACCTTTCAAAACCTTTGTTTCATACGAACAAATCATGCTTTTATCTCAAGTATATTTTGTTGACCAAAAACTTATTTTTCCTAAATATTGTTCTTACATGTATACTGTTAACAGGGTTATTTTCGTCTTTTAATACTTGCTTACAAGTTTGTCCCATTTTAAATTCTCCCAGTCCCAGTCTTGTTTAAGAATTTATACTGTCTTCGAATTCGTCCCGTTTTAAACTCGCCCACTTGTGACAAAGGCGAAAGGAGCGAAAAAAACGAGGGCAAAAATTACCCTGTATACAGTATATAACAATTAATTATAATACCTATTTAGTATTAAAAAAAAACGCAACTATTTCTCGATGGTAAAGAGATGGCAAATGAAGTTAAAGCACCTTAAAACCCGTCTTCTGATTGCTGAATTTAGATATTATATTTTCCAATTAGCCTCTTTTTGCTTTTATACCAATGACACATATTTTACTTACATTGTGTTCACAAGTACATGTGGACAGGAACCCCCACCCCCCAAATTCATCCTCGAGGCTTATTTGACTTTTTAACAAATTATATTTATTATAGTTATTCATTTTCAATATGAAAAAAATCGTTAAAACTCCAAAATAATCGCTTCCAAAAAATACCCAACTATACATTATAAGAGAGATCTATAATATACATGTATAGTGGGGTATTCTTTTGTGGAGCGATCACATTGGGGGTTTGACATTTTTTTCATATTGTACACCCGTTGAATAATTGTAATACGTGAAAAAATGTCAAATAAGCCATGGGTTTGAATATGGGAGGGGGGATCCTGTCCACAAGTACCTGTGATTGTATTTAGGTATTTTCACAAACTTCCAAATAAAGAATAACATTGAGTCCAATTGCATGTCTAAGCATGATCCTATATAAATCTTATATCAACCTTATGTAAAGCAGTAAATCAAATGTAGGTGTATAGTTTTGATGATCAACGATGTCTGAAAATTTGAAAAATGCGGCTTAATAATACAGGGTTGACATGGGTATCACTTTGCATTTAATGAAACCAACCAAAAGTTAAATGTCTTACCCTATGTTATATAAGCGATAATTTTGGTTTGCAGGTGCACCGAGAGAGAGAATACAACTAGATTGATATACTATTAATTCTCTTCTCTCAAATGTGAAAGATTCTTATACAATATTTTTATGTATTAAAGCATTTATAGAATTTAATGTTGAAAATAAATGTGTAAATCTATATACACTGCTTCATATTTATGTTCCAACTGTCTAGATATTTGTCTTAATTGTGATACTCATCCGGTCGGCAATTTTTCGATATATCTAATTAAGATATTTAAGTGTGACTTTTATAAGTCAATTTTACGTTTCATACGGTCTCAGCCGAAGGACCGGTCTTCACGTCCCACAGTGGAATTCGAACTCGCGATGTAAGGATCAACTCCTTGCTTCGCGACTCTGGAGCAGATGCTCTAACCACTCCACTAAGCGGACGACTCATAAAAGTAGAAGGGGCATCACAAATAGTTAATTTATCTGGTTATTCATTCTATGCTTTATTCTAATAGTGTTATTTTTTAAAAAGGTACAAAGAGGAAATCATGCATTTTTTTCTGTTAGTATTGACATAAGAACTTGGTTTGAACTTGATAGTAAAATGAAAACTCAATGATGCAGACACTAAGATTTTTTTAATCTTCTAAAGAAATTTTAAATATAGGAGACAGAAGAATATGACAAAGAGGAAGAAAGAGCTGAATTCGAAAAATTTTGCAACGCTCTCACTACCATATTAGAAAAGAATAAAAACAAAAGAAAACAAACACACATGAGGCAAGTATATATGCATTATCCTGGCATTCTTAATTAGTTTATACGTATTTATTCGTATTTCGAAATAATTTTCAAAATGCTGATATATATATAAATATCTAAAAGGATTTGTGAAATGTAGTAATCTTATAATGTTTCCAAAACAAAGTTTGACAACACATTGCTTGAACTCTATTTTTATTAGATCCCCTGATTCACTCAGTTGACCAATATTTATGCCCCGTTCGAAGGAAGGAGGGCATATTGCTTTGCTGCTGTCTGTCGGTCGATTTGTCGTTCCACTTAGTTTCCGTTTATTTTCTTCACAACCGTTGCACATACTCGGTCTACAGACAAAACAGATTAATATTTAGGTCAAGTTTTGTTTTGGGTACGATAGAGCTATTTTTGACCGAGTTATGCCCCTTGGACTATGAAAAATTCTAATTATCTTGGACAGGCGCAATAAATGAAACAAAAATTCTCATGGGTTTTATATTTATTGGGCGCTATTGGGCACGGCTGAATTACACAAAATATTATTTCGGGCCTCCAAAGCAACGGGTAGGCCCAGCAACAACAACAACATTTCATTTCAACAACAACAACATTTCAGAACAACATCAACATACAACATATCAGGTGACCTTGACCCTGGGAGATGCAGAGGTCAAGGTCACATAATAAAAACTTGCAATGCAAGAATAATATTCACACATCCATGACTCTGGGAGGTGCAGAAGTCAAGGAAGCAAATAAACATAGTTTTGTTTACACTGTCACAATATTTACATGGTATTCAACTTTGACCCTGGGTGGTGCAGCGGTCCAATAATGAACAAATATTATATGATAGTTAAATTGATGTATGCCGCTCAGTTCACAAGTTCACAGACAATCTTCAAAATGACAGCCGTGCCGGATATGTAGGTACAGATGACCTCTTGCCTTGTATTTTCCACTGAAAAGAAATAACAGAAACACCAGCAGTATCTATTCAACAATGTATATTTGGGGGATTAAGGGGAGGGAGGGATTTTAAATCTCTATACTTAGTCGTTTTCTAAAATTTGAATAACACCAACCTTGCAACTAGCGTGTAGCCGGCAAAGAGAGAGTTTGCCGCATGAGTGCTTTCTTTATATATAACTGAAGGTTAGATAACTCGTGCCAAAATAAGGAGAGGTAACTGCGCCAAAAAAATTGCGCTGCCAAGATAAAAGCATCTTATTCGCATATAGGCGAGATAGATGCCATATTATCTTGGACAGGCGCAATAAATGAAACAAAAATTCTCATGGGTTTTATATTTATTTGGCGCTATTGGGCACGGCTGAATTACACAAAATATTATTTCGGGCCTCCAAAGCAACGGGTAGGCCCAGCAACAACAACAACATTTCATTTCAACAACAACAACAACATTTCAGTACAACATCAACATACAACATATCAGGTGACCTTGACCCTGGGAGATGCAGAGGTCAAGGTCACATAATAAAAACTTGCAATGCAAGAATAATATTCACACATCCATGACTCTGGGAGGTGCAGAAGTCAAGGAAGCAAATAAACATAGTTTTGTTTACACTGTCACAATATTTACATGGTATTCAACTTTGACCCTGGGTGGTGCAGCGGTCCAATAATGAACAAATATTATATGATAGTTAAATTGATGTATGCCGCTCAGTTCGCCACAAGACCCCAGTCGTATATGCTTGAACAAAGCATCTACGAATGGGGGCGCCGCCACTTTAGTGGTGGGGGTCCTGAGCGGCCTGAAACAGCCGTGACCCTTCCTCTCCAGATATCAGTCATTACCGTGATGGATAGAACCTGTATCCATGCCTAATAATTGCTTCGATACCCCCCTGGATTGTGTTTAGAAAAATTTCATTTCCTAACTTAGATAAATGAACCCCATCCCTTTCAAAAAATCGGGCATGATTTTTGATGTCAGGGTAGTGGATAACAGAACCCCCATTTTGACAAACTTTGTTAGAGAAAAATGCATTTAACCTTTTTCTAGTGTTCTCCATTGCCAGGTTATTTGACGAATAACGCCAACTAATGCGGGGCAGAATATGAGACCATATTAGGTGAACCAGAGGAAATTCCTCCTTAATAAATTCCAAGAATTTTATACCTAACATTCTTAATTTTCTTACTGATGTTTTCCCGATATCATTTCCACCACAGTGCACAAGGATGACGTTAGGGTTTGGACCAACTTTTTTCAGCAACCGCAATTTTGCTACAGCATTCTTAAATTCTATACCACTGTAACCTTGCCACCAAATTGAAATATTTATTCTTTGCAAATTTAAATCACACCTACCAGGCCTATTCTTAGCTTCTGCAAAAGCCCTTTTAATAATTGATGACCCAAACAACCATACGACTTGAGAATCTGAAATAACAACTCTGGGTTAATTAAAATCTTGGAATACGTATGTAGGTTTTATAGCAATCAGATTTCCATCTTCCTGAGGATTGAATAACTTGAGATGAAAACCCCTTTAAGGCCAATTCTGTACTTGCCCCAATCCGAAAGGAGTGGGATTTGTAGCCCCAAGACTCAAGGTTTAGGGCTGATATTGCTTTGGATAAAATCGAAGTAAATTGGTACTTAGACAGGGGAGCTCCGGAAAAATGACAAAATAATGGACCCCCCTGAGTAGGTCTATTTTCTAAAAACCTTTTGAGATTAGTGCAGGGGCAAGTTACATCCCCTGTGCCATATATCTGCAAAATTGTACCCCTACCATATTGGTCAGTCTTTGAAAATTTTATTTTGAGGAATAGTGTAGTGCTATTGTCGTCAAATTGGATGTCTGTATAAGCAACAACTTTATCTGAGGATTTGCCGGAGACTGCCAGTTCTCCAGCTCTAAGCAGGCCATAATATGCGATAGAAAATGCAGCTGAAAACAATGAAACCTCATATGAACTTGTACATACACTTGGTAGAATTTTAAGAATCTGCTCTAATATGGACTTTGTAATGGGCAACCTACTGTCACTACTGTGAGCTGTGCGTTTCAAACCCTGTAACAACTTTTTAACTATAAACTCTTCTGTTGGATCTTTATGACCTTGAAGTTTGCTATTGTAAGAAATAGAAGCCAAGTAGGAACGAACTGTAGAAAATGCAAGGCCTTTAAGTGACAAATGCGCAACAAATCTAACAATCAAATCGCAGGTGGGTGGCCAAGGGGTATTTAATCCTTGTTGTGAACAGTAGCTGAAATATGCTCTCATGCCTATTTGATAAGCTTTGCTAGTGTTTTCGGATAATGCTGCCCCTAACAACTTGTTTATTTCATGCTGGATATGAGGTTCTGGAATTCGATTGGTACAGGTTGTGGTGAGGTCTGTGCGTGTGGTGCAGCCTGCCGGAAACGGTGCCACTGCTGACGAGAAATTGAATCGGCAATAATGTTATCATTTGTACGAATGTGAACAGCACGAAAAAATATATTGTTTAACATGCAATCTAAAACAAATGGGCGAACTAATTTCATAACTCTACTGGATTTTGAGGACTGTTTATTCAAAACCGAAACCAATGCTGCATTATCAATATGAAACAGTACTTTCTTATTTGCAAGTTGACTACCCCATAAGCTAATGGCCAAAACTACTGGGATAAGCTCTAGTGTTGTCATGTCATGCAATATATCTGAAGTGACCCATTCATGTGGCCAAGGAAAATAGCACCATTGCCCTTGAAAGTATGCTCCACAACCCAGGTGTGCAGAACCAGCACTATCTGTATCCAGATCTAAAACTAAATTTGATGACCAATCACTTTCTTGGAAATAAACTTGACCATTAAATTGCTCTAGGAAACTTAACCACATAAGCATATCTTGCTTCATTTCATTGTTTAGCTTAATATGATGATGAGGCTTAGACACACCATGGGTTGAATCGTACAATCTCCTGACAAATGCTCGGCCAGCAGAAATAGCTTTTGTAAAAAAGTTTAGCTTCCCTAACAATGACTGTAACTGACGCAAAACTATTTGTTTTTTGCTTAAGTATTCATGCAGTATGTACTTCAATTCAATACATTTTTCATGAGGTACTCTGATTAACATTTGCACTGTGTCAATTTCTAAACCTAAAAATACAAGACAGTGAGTGGGATAAACTGTTTTGTCATCGGCTAAGGGGACCCCCAGTTCAGTACAAACTCCTTGAAATGTTTTCATTAATTTAAGACACGACTCCCTATCCTCCCCTGCAAATATGAAATCATCTAAATAATGATCTAAAGTATCAAAACCACTCTTTTTTTCAGTAATCCAGTGCAAGAATGTTGCAAATTCTTCAAATACTTTGCACGAGAGAGAGCAGCCCATTGGAAGGCATTTATCAATGTAATATAGACCCTCAACTTTGAATCCTAAAAGGTCAAAATCCCCAGGGAAGATAGGTAGTAGCCTAAATGCTGATTTAATATCTACTTTTGCAATAAAAGCACCTTTACCAACCTTTGCCAACATTTGTACAACTGTATCAAAGGATGTATAATGAACTGTGGACTCACTAGGGTCTATATAGCAATTTACACTGTTAACCGCAGGATATGAAAGGTGTGTTATCAAACGCCACCCAGCGTTATCCCCCTTTGGTACCACTCCTACTGGCGACACTCTGAGATTACATATTGGTAGTTCTTTGTAGGGTCCCCCCACCCTGCCTAATTCAACTTCTTTGTTAATTTTTTCTTTTATTTCTGCTTTGTGTTCATAAGCTGAAATTAAATTGTTATTTTCTATATGTAACCTTGGACCTGAGTAATAAAGTCTGAACCCCTCAGAAAAGCCACTTAACAATTTGTTTGCTACAGATTTGTTTGGGTAAAGATCAAGGTAACTCTTTAATATGGGAATTTTAATTGGTGTTTTTCCTAGGACCCAAATACCTCTGACCATTTCCCCTGTAATTTTGGAAGTGGGACTGAGATCTTTGGTAGGAGTTTGGTTGAGCTTGTTGTCTTGTATATGCATTTCTAAATTGTGATTGTGGTTGCATGGACTGGGTTCGAAAGGAGTTTGTGGAGTTTGATGAGCTACTGGTATTTACCTGGGCTCTTTGATAATTGCAATGTATGACTGAGTGCAAGCCGGCACAACGTGTACACGTGTGCATGTACTGACACGGATATCGACTGCAGGACCCCCGAAAATTAAAATCGTAGCAACATTTGTTTACTTGCGTGTTTTGAGTCTGGGGAAATCCAAGCTGATAACTAGGATTCATGTATAACAACCACAGCTCTGAATCAACTAATGCCCAAGAACTAGAGGGATCTATTGATTTCCGCAGACGGTACTGCGTGTCATATTGGTACCACCCTGTGGCCCCCCTTGAAGCCCCCAACCGAACTGTATGGATGTACTTTAGCATATCTACTGCTTTATCTGGATGGGCAGATATGTAAACAGATGCAAACATGAGCATGACATCAGTCCATTTTTCAATTGTATATATTTTAGCCACATTTTCCTTTGTTACAATTTCTCCTGTAGCACTTAGGGTTAGTTTTTTATCAGTACCCCCAGGTTTAGGTGGAAGCAGAGAGTGTAATTCTACAAACTGACCTTCAATTATTTTTTGTTTTAATGACTGATTAATGTGCATACCTAGATTATGAACCGAATGCACTGGTACGGATTCCTGATCATTGCTTGTTTGGGCCTGGGGCTGTACTTGCTGTGTCGTGGGAGTCTGTTGTTGGGCTTGCTGAGGCTGAATGGGTTGATGCGATGGACCTGACAAGAAAGTCTGCTGTGGTTGGGCTTGGGGATCGTGTAATGCAGTGACTGTGCAGGTATTGGAGCAGGTTGCGCAACTGGCTGCTGGTTGACTTGATGATGTGTTGTGGCAGCCGGCAGTGGATGGGCCTCATGTTGGGTCTGCTGAGGTATTGGAGCAGGTTGCATTATTGACTGCTGGCTGACTTGATGTTGTGTTGTGGTCGCAGGCAGTGGTTGGGCCTCATGTTGTGTCTGCTGCAGAGGCTGCATGGGTCGACTAGATGGACCTGGTATATACGTAGCTTCTGGATGGGTTTGCATGTTCGGGGTTGGGGTTGCTTGGGTTCGGTCCAACCGCCTTCTTGTGCGACCCCGATTCTCCATCGTTGTTTCAGCTGGATCAAATCGTTGTGGTGGTCTACCTTTAGTTGATCGCTTTGTGCGTGGCATGTTGAGTCCCAAAAAACAAAAATGAAAAGTTAATTTAAAACAAAATTTCTCCAATTATACAAAAAATTAAAAATTGACTTTGACATTTAATGATTTACAAAAAAAGAAATTATTCCCCCCTTTTGCGAGTTCAATTCAGGGTCAATAAATTCAAGGCACTATTTTCCCTCTATAACCTTACCAACTCTATGGGCCAGTATCCTAGAAACAAAATCTGTATTAAATATGTTCATTATGTTTTCCAATTTGCATGTTGACCCGTCCTGTGGCAATACAGGTACAAAAAAAAAGAAATATCAACAGCTTACTTACAAATGACAAAGTGGTAAAATTGAGCGTTACGCCGACAACGGGCGATAACTCTTAGGAAATCTGTAGACAGTGGTATCAACCTCCGATTAAGTCACGTTTTTAAATTTTAGTAAGGAACCAATAAACATTCTCCGCTGCATTGTTCTTATTTATTTGTTTATTAATCATAAGCTAAAGTTATAAATCATTATCAAATACATGTTCGATTACTAGGGACAAAGATGGCGGCGAGCACAATATAAAAATTGAAATGCGTCTGACCTGGTCTAAAACCTTTGTATTGTCAACGAATATATAAATAAGCAGTACAAATTCAACAAATAATTAAAAGCAATCGAGGCTTAAGCAAAAATCTATTTTAAATCTCTATACTTAGTCGTTTTCTAAAATTTGAATAACACCAACCTTGCAACTAGCGTGTAGCCGGCAAAGAGAGAGTTTGCCGCATGAGTGCTTTCTTTATATATAACTGAAGGTTAGATAGCTCGTGCCAAAATAAGGAGAGGTAACTGCGCCAAAAAAATTGCGCTGCCAAGATAAAAGCATCTTATTCGCATATAGGCGAGATAGATGCCATATTATTCGCAGTTCCGTTCATTTTCTTTGCAGAGGTTGCACATACTGAAATGAAAGTTGGTATACAGATTTACCAGAAAAAGATCTAGGTGAAGTTCTGTGTTTGTATACGATCGCGCCATTTTTGACAGAGTTATGCCCCTTTGACTTAGACAAATTCCAATTACATTGTATGTGCAGTTTTCGTTCATTTTCTCGCAGAGGTTGCACAATAAAATGAAATTTGGTATACAGATCTGTCTGATAAATATCTAGGTCAAGTTTCTGTTTTGGGTACAATTGCGCCTTTTTTTGACAGAGTTATGCCAGTTGAAGTTAGAAAAATTCCATATATTTGCAGTTTCCGTTTACATATCACACTTGTCAAATTACGTTTGATAGTTAAAATTCACGAAATATGAGAGAACAATTGACAAATTATGAAAGTATGATTTACAATTTCAGGTTTCCAAGTGTACATTTGAAGACTCTTCTAACAGAGTTGGAATTTTAATCCGCTGCCTTCCCATATGAAATATATATTTTTAAAAAAACTAATATACTTGAATACATGATTAGGAGACTTGATAATCTATTTGACAATAAATATATTGCCTGTGATTTTTTTCTGGTATGAAAATAAAGAATCCGACTCGAAGTATTATGCCATAACTATACACCTCTGAATTAAGGGTCATCGAGTTCACTCACGATGGCTAGAATTAAAAAAATGTTTTTTTATAAATGGGAAAAACTGTAAATTGAATATAACTCTTTTCTAAATAAAGCTAAGACATTGTTCACAGACTACTTGAATATTACAAGTAACAAAACAAAGCCTAATTGTGGCTTTAAGAAGTTTGAAATTTGGAAGCTGCTTATAAAAGATTACTTAACGCCCGCGGTTGCTTAATGAAATTTATTGACACATTCTTTACGTTATTGCTAAAATGTTGTTTCGTCCATTGAAACATTTCATTGTGCCGAACATATAGCTCAGGATATTTACAAACAAACAAAATAATCTCCATATTTTTCAATTGTAGATTCCTTAAATTAACGATTGAAAATATTGAGAGCGGAATCTCAGCAAGAATAAATGCTTTAACAGGAAACAAAGAAGAAGACGTCAAAAAGCTCATGGCAACACTGACGCTTATGGATAGTTTAAAAACTGAATGTGTCAAGGTAATCTTTACTTGTACTTCTCTTGTTTTTCTTCTGTACCAATACATATTTATTGCATCAAATCATGACAAGGAGCACACGGTGAGAGTGACCGTTCGGCAGGGGATGCTCACTCCTCCATGGCACCTTCGATGTTTTTTTTTCATTTTAAGCTTTCTGGTATATATCGTTTCAACATAAGAATGGAAATAACCACTCAGCTTTGTTAAGGCTGCAAAAAAGGCCTTGACCTAAATTATACGTGAAATGTTTACTGTGGCATCACACAAAATAGTTATTCCTCATAACGCCCGAAATTGAAATGATTTGCAACTGTATGATACGAGCATTAGCATAATAAACATTATCGAAACTAATCAATGCGGCTTATGCATTAAAAATAGTCGCTTGTTAAATCCAACATAGCAGGTTATAAACAAATCATTGATTGCAAAAAAAAAACGTCATATTGATTAAAGGCAACATATGGAGATAACGAACAGTATCCAAGAGGCAGAGAAAGTAAAGTGCAAATAGGATCGATATCGATACGATATCGTCATGATATTGTCGATATCGACGACATCGACATAATATAGAGTCTCAAATACAGCTCCAGGTATTTCCAATTAATAGTGCTGATTACGATCGATATCGATACGATATCGACATAATATTGTCGATATCGTCGATATCGACATCATATTTGTTCTTGGACATGTATGTAATTATGATAAGCAATACTACTTCTTTCAAAATTATGAATTTCATGGCCTCTGGTTTAAAACAAGAAATAAATTCAATTGTCAAAATTTGTTCCATAATCCTCGGGTGACCTTTAAGGCTCGTGGGCCTCTTGTTAAGTATTGCCCTTCGTATACTGGAATATGGCAAATCCTATAATTTCCTTGCCTTGTTTCTTCTCTCTGAAAGGTTTTTTTTCATGTTTGGAAATTGAAACAAGTAAAAGGGTGAAAGATCTTGGCGAATATTGTTGGTTTGACAAGACATTAACTTTCTGCTTATCCCCAAAACTACTTAACTCTTCATGGCCTGTGGGTTTGGACGCTGTCATGACGAAATTTAAGGTAGTGGATCCCTGATTCTGGTTCCACCTTTCGATTTTCTGCAAAAATTTGTTTTCTAGACTCCTCCAGAAATTGACTGCCTCCCCAAATAAGAATTTGAACAACAAGACTACTAATATTTAAGAAAATGACATACAGTACAGCTCACGAGTTTTCCGCATAAAACACGGGGCACCGTGGACCGAGAACCCACGCTTTAGCGTGGGCCTTGAAAATAGTCGGCACCTTTGAAGTAGCGGTTTCAGCGCTCCGTGTAGCACGGTGTGTCCACGGTGCACCACGGTGTGTCCACAGAGTGTTGCGGTGTGTCTCCACCGTGTCGCACGGAGTTTATGACCAAGAAATCTTACTATTTTTTAAACTCACGAACATGTGTTACAAATTATAGTTTTATTTTAATATCCGATGTCAGCTAGCTTTGCGTGGCTTTTTTTCCCTTGACGTCATTCCATTTTCCTCGCCTTAAAGTAATAAATAAATCGCCTGGGTATCGTGTTAGACTTGAATAATCCCATTTTTGCAACTCATTTTCAGATGCTTTTAATGCATCCAAAGAAAGTATGTTTTCGTGACAGGAAATCGCTTCAAACTTGAACGCACACAGCCAACTGGTCAGGTAACATGCCTTAGGCTGTTTATGGATTATAGTGAAGTCTAAGTCTATTAAATAAATATATTACGTGAACACATCATTGTATTGCATTGATTATGCAAAAGGTGGTCTATAATAAAGTAGTTTAAATCAAGATCATTTTATATTCGATGATAAAAGTTAAAAAAAAAAAAGTTAAAACAAATGTTAATTTTTTCTGTTTTATCTTTGTTTCTGTTTTTTTATGTGTATGTAAGGGTGTGTGTGTGTGTGTGAGTGTAAAACCACTCTGTTGGTAGATTATTTTTTTCAAATTAATTTTTTTTGATACCTCCCCCCTAATTACTTCTGAAATATACAAACACAAATCTGGAAAATATCCATACCCAATAATAATAATTCTTGCGTATGTAATTCCTAGAATCACATATTTAATCTCTTACACTGTTACTGTCCGCATTATTCTTTTGAAATAATGTACATCTTTTAGCTGATTCTCGAATCTGGATTTTCTGGAACCCCACCTGAAAGTGTTATTTTAATTCAAATATATGTAAAACTATGACCTTTTATATAATCATCATTTGTCTAATGCATACTCCTGAAACAAAACTTTGATAGAAATTAATATCAATGTTCTTTCCAATTAGAGTATCGGTAGACGTTCACATGGATCTAGTTTCTTTTCAAATTAAAATGGGGGGGGGGGGTACGTGCGAATTAAATGTAGAACGATGAACACGTCCTTATTATTTTACTTAAGTAGAACACACAATTTATACTGTCGTGTTTAGTTTGTACTCATTTTTATCTGTTTAGGAAAAAAAATTAATAAATTTAATTAAAGTAAACATAATAAATTAACTTAATAAATCGACATTTCATAGCTTTGTTTGGTATCGAAACCAGTATCATGATTTTACAGTAACACTGTGCTTCTTATTCGTCAAAAATTATTCAAGTCGTTTAGCTGGTATCCAGCCGAATTACATAATCATTCAACATACAATCGTAAACTTGGTGAAGCACCTGTGTTTAAAAGAAATTGTCTGAGGCGATCCGAGTGTGTACTAGGGGGTAAAGAGGACAATAGGTGTCACTGCAGCATTACACAGAAGACCATTCGCCGGATTTCACTGGAAGTTAGTTACGCAACATTACGGCGACAGGTAGACTCTTCTTCAAGACAAGACTGAATTTGAGAAATTCAACACCAACATATCCTTAATATGCAATCTACAAACCTTCAACTTCTTCTTACATTAAATAAATATATTTTTTTAATATACCGACGTAAGAAAAAATTAACTATTAATGAAAAAAGAAGATTGATGTAAAAACCAACCGGGGAAAGGCACAAATTGTTTAAAGATGTAAGCAAAATTAAATATGATAAGGGATACATTACATCCAAAGTTTTGTAAAAATTACTGATACCTTATATTTTTTGTCAAGTCGTGATAGTGTGTGTGTGGTGGGACAGTTGAGTGAGGAACTTGTTTGATTATCAAATCAAGTAAAAAATATTTCATAGTTTATTTCCTCAACTTTTTATCAATAATTAAGAATAAAAATCAAACAAAATTTATATGCAGAATATTATGACAGTAAAAAAAAAACAGCTGGAGTTAAAATATATTTAAAACTTTGCAGGCTTGGTCGATATTGATTTTTTGGAGAGAGAGAGAGAGAGAGAGAGAAAAAGAAAGAGAGGAGTGAGCGAAAGAGAGAGATGAATGGTTACTCAACACGGAAGATAATGGGCACCTACAGTTAGCGAATAATCTTACTCTTATGAAAAGGAAAGATGTTAATGAAACATAAATCAAATTAATAATGATTACGGGTATAAATTGATCAAATGGACAAAGAAATTTGCATCATTCACAAAACTTGCACATTTTTATAAAATTCATATTTAAGTACCGGTGTACTATATACTTTTTCGTGTAACGTGTGTGTAAGGGGGGGGGGGGTTATACATGTATGCTAGAGGGTTCGGAATAAATATTTTTGAGCACTGGTTCGACTGACTAATGACTTCCAATTTCACTACTTCGTAAAATAGTTTACCAGACAAGTCCACCCTCTACCTTTTTATTACGTTAACATCATAACACCCCCTACGCCTACCTCCTTTAATGAGATGAAATTTAATTTCAGCACATAAAATTAAATTAATTCCAATTCACCGATAGCTACAGGAGGAAATTGGAAGTTATGAAACATGTAATATTTTTGTTAAAATTGAATCATGATTAAAAAAATACTTTAAAATTAAGTTCAAAAACTAATAAATAGTGATCCAACCCCCTCGGCAAATTGAATGTGAATTTAAGAGAGAGAGAGAGAGAAGAAAAATATTGGAGAAAAATGGTGCTACTGCTAATATTAGTCTTACCGCTGACCTAGTAAATATAAATATTTTACTTAAGATTACTATAATTGCTATAGTGCATGAATTTTTATTACTAGTCTGATAATTATTTATTAGTCTCGGACTTACAGATATCGAGTATTGAACCCTGCGTCATCGATCAACCAACCATTCATTTAGATATAATATTTTAAGTGACAAAATTAACAAGGCATAGTACAAGTTTAGATATTGAGCACTGCACTGTTCAATAGGGGAACTCCAGTATGAGCAAATGAAACCGGAAATCTTAAACAGGGGTAACAGGGGTAGCGGACAGTATATAGGGAACTTATATATAGTGAGCTAGCTTTTCTGGTGATGCGGTAGAGTCTTCAGGCAAGTTAAGCAACGGCAAGCCTGTTTAACCCTTGGATGGGTGACAGCTTCACGTAACATTAATTATATGACTTGTACAGATATGATTAATTAATTTTAATTCTTTAATTGAAGCGGGATAGATATATTCAACACATAAATTTAAACTTGATTTACGCATAAGTTAATTTCAATTCATATTCTGAATTATTTTAAAGATAATACTAATATTTAGATTACAAAAATAATTGCTAGGGATTTTTTTTTTCAAGCATTAAAATAAGACTGTTTTTAAATACAAAGTATAACACATAGTCATTTTCACACCACTGCAACCTCCCCGAGAGCGAAAACAATAGGGACAGTAATTATCAAAAAAGTACATTTCCAAACATGAAAATTCTGCTTTTATTTCTGAAGGGTGGGGGGGGGGGGGCTAAACCTACGAAGCAATATTCAATGTCTCTTCTAAGTATATATTTGGGAAAAAAGTGGGGACCCCCCCCCCCCCCCGGTTCCGACGCCTATGTCATATTTTCATAATCGACAAAAAAAAAAAAAAAAAACTTGCAACTAATGCATGGTCAAACACTGATTCACAACCAACGAATACTCAGTGAGATATTTTAGTAGAGAATGTTTTAATATTTTCCTGCGTAAGGTGTTTATTAAATACATGTATACAGCATAGGTGTCGGGAGCTGGGGCTAAGAGTGGGAAGGTCATGGCCAAGAGGAAATAACAGTATACCTTTTGTGGTCTTAAATTTTTTGCGTTTATTCCTTGTTTATGTGGACTTTTTGTATGTAGATTATGATTATTTACTTCAATGTATTTTTCACATTACTTTTTGGGGAAAACTGCGTAAAATTAAAATTTTGATAATTCCATCGCGACCAAGTAGCAAAGCAGCGTGGCATGTGCATCTACACTCGTCGGACTTCTATAGCATAATACATTTATTTAATATTTGTTAAGATGGGTTGTATAGGGAGTAACGTTGATGAACGGGATATATGGTGGACAATGCCTTTCTACAAGAAGTGTTCAGATCCATGACCGATATATATACCTCAGTTGATTGACAGGTGGAGCACGTGGATGTAAATTAAGAAATTGGAAATCTAATTGTTTCGGGTTTTCAAGGTTAATTTTCACGATTTTGTTATCTGTTCAGAAATCCAGTTTTTACCGGTGAAGTAGTGTTCTACAGAAATCATTTAATAAATCTTGTTAAATTACACGTAAAATCGAACAAAATATGTAAATCGAATTTTCTTGATAGTGATAAATTAATAGTGAAGAATTACAAGTACGTTTAATTACATTAAAAAAATTTACCGGCAGACCGTGTATGTTCTTATCTGTAAATAAGCATTTTTTTTTCACAATTCAAAAAGAATTGTTTCTACATATCTTGAACTAAGTATCGAAAATACAATCTGTTTATAATCTAAATATTCTTTAAGTTGCTGCAGCATGTATCGTTTACTCATTATTTGGTTTTTTTATGAATGAAAAGCAGTACATGTTGATGTCAATTCGACAACCATTGTGTTTTTATTACACACAGGCCAAAGAGCTCGTTTTAAAAAGGTCATTATAAATCTCTACATATTGAAAGAGTTATTGCCACGATAAAATTATTTGAGAAAATTATTTTGAGAACTCTGAAGATTTAATAGCGTTTTCATATTTCAGGCAAACGGACTACTATTTAATCTTGAAAAAAAAGGAAACTAAAGGTTTGTTTCATTAAATAGACTTAAAAGCAGAATTGCAACATCGTTACCTATTCCTTCATCTAAAATTTACATGCATGTTTTAACTTCTAAACATTAAAAGCGATATATTTCTAACTTTCTTTAATAGACACGGTGTAACACGGGCACCGACACGGTGCAACACGGAGGGTATAATGGACGAGCTTCCTGGACACGGAGGGACATGGTGGACTTCTTGTATATTGAGAATATACACACACCGTGGCACACCGTGTACACGGTGTAACACAGAGCATTTCACGCGGTGTTTCTTCCACCGGGCGTTGCGGAAAACTCGTGAGCTGTACTGTATTTCTAACTTTCTTTAATAGACACGGTGTAACACGGGCACCGACACGGTGCAACACGGAGGGTATAATGGACGAGCTTCCTGGACACGGAGGGACACGGTGGACTTCTTGTATATTGAGAATATACACACACCGTGGCACACCGTGTACACGGTGTAACACAGAGCATTTCACGCGGTGTTTCTTCCACCGGGCGTTGCGGAAAACTCGTGAGCTGTACTGTAACTTATATGTATACAGCAGCCCGGTCCTCCGGGCTGCAATTAACCCATCTTTCCTATTTCTATGTCGCCCGAAATTCCTCACACTTCTTCAACAACTCTGGCTGCTTCTTCCTAGCCGACACAAGTGGACTTTCTCATTCAGTCAAACATATCCTCTTCCCGAAAAAATGACATCTGAAATTCTTACTAGTTCGTCTTTCTACAACTGCACCTTCAATCTGAGTTCCAACTTTTAAACAGTTTTTCGAAACTTGATAAACGAAGCCAAGTTACGACTCGACATTTTTTCCTCCGTAATGTTTTGAACATATTTTCTTGAAAACTATTTTAAATATTAATTCTTATGAATAAATTTACTTGTTATTGGTCCATAGTATTGTCCTCTCCTAAACTTCCTCTAGTCTTGAATTAACAAAAAATTGATGACGAGGAAAACTTAGAACTACGTCTTTACTGCTAGAGCTAGCAACTACGTTAATCCAAATTCCAGAAAAACGCATGCCCGGCTTCACGGTCGTGCATTCTGGAAAAACTGTAATGCAGAGGATAGTTTCGGATTAAGTACCGGTCTGGAAAAAAAAACCTAGGGTTTGATTGCATGTTATAGGTAATTTTATAGCTGGAATATTTTATGGGTGCATTTGGAGGGAATTGGTGGCCTTGTAAATTTTACACACTTTAGTGTCACAACTACTGTATATGGGATATGGACCAGAAAAACGAAACTAAGATAAAAAAAATCACTCATCTGCTGGAAAAGCGTGGCGGGTACATAGGATGAATTTAACCTTGAAAACGAGGTGGTTGAGCCATTGCCTCTGCTGTACAAATGTTGTTATGCAATTTGTGTGGTACCTTAGGTAACAGCACAGACCTGGAAGCAGTTGCGGCTGAGGCGAAATAGTGACAAGAGGCCCAGGGGCCACATCGCTCAACTGAACTAGGAAAAAGCTCAAATTGGATCCAAATTGAAATAGAGTACATGGGGGGGGGGGGGGGCTTGAATTCTTACACTACTTGAGAATGCCTCAATATCAATACTGCATAGAGTTCTTGAGAAACATGAGTTTTATCTTTCTTGTCCCTTTAGATCTTGATCAGAAGAGTTTTAAAGATTTTTCCTATATATTCCTATGTTCTCCAAAAACGACACTCTAAACCACATTGAAAGAATTAGGATGATATTGATATGATTAAAATGATAGTTATAATGGTAGTACAGTGGACCTTCAGATATCCGGACGCCATATATCTGGACGCTTCAGTATTCGGACGATTTTTCATGGGAACAGAATTTTTATGCCCCCGTAAACGAAGTTTCGGGGGCATATAGTTTTTGTCCTGTCTGTCTGTCTGTCTGTCTCTCTGTCTATCTCTCTGTTTGTCTGTTTGTCCGCAAAAACTTTAACCTTGCCCATAACTTTTGATTTAGTGGAGCTATGACTTTCATATTTCATATGTGTATTCCTTGTGACAAGACCTTTCTTTGGGTACCACCAAATTTTACCTTTTGACCTTGACCTTGGAGTTTGACCCACTTTTACATGAAAATTTTAAAATTTTACTTTGGCCGTATCTTTTGAACAGTAAACACCAGGACATTTATACTTCACATATGTAATGTTTGTTAAAAGACCTTTCACTAGATACCAACAACTTTGACCTTTTGACCTTGACCTTGTAGATTTCCTTACTTGTGAAAAAACTTTAACCTTGGCCATAACTTTTGTACAGTAAAGGATGGGGCTTTCATACTTCATACATGTAATCCTTGTGAAAAGACCCTTCATTGGATACCAAGAACTTTGACCCTTTGACCTTTGAGATTGACCTACTTTAAAAAAGCAATCCTTGACCATAAATTTTAAAGAGTTAGGGCTAGTGCTTTCATACTTTACATATTTGATCCTTTTGACAAGATATTTCATTTGATAACAATAACTTTGACCCTTTGACCTTGACCCACTTTTACATGAAAATTTTAAAATTTTACTTTGGGCGTATCTTTTGAACAGTAGACACCAGGACATTTATACTTCACATATAAAATGTTTGTTAAAAGACCTTTCACTAGATACCAACAACTTTGACCTTTTGACCTTGACGATTTCCTTACTTGTGAAAAAACTTTAACCTTGGCGATCACTTTTGTACGGTAAGGGATAGGGCTTTCATACTTCATATATGTAATCCTTGTGACAAGACCTTTCATTGGATACCAAGAACTTTGACCCTTTGACCTTGACCTACTTTAAAAAAGTAAACCTTGACCATAAATTTTAAAGAGTTAGGGCTACTGCTTTCATACTTTACATATTTGATTCTTATGACAAGATCTGTGATTTGATAACAATAACTTTGACCTTGACCCTGGAGTTTGGCCTATTTTTTAAAAAAAATTGAACGTTGACCGTAACTTCTGAACGGTTAGGGCTAAGGTTTTCATGCTCTACATAAGTATTTTATACAATACAATACACAATACAATACAATAATTTCTATAGCGCATTATAATAATGACACTCTAGTGCGCTTCACATTAAAATAGATATAAGCTTACAAACTGGCGAACAAATTACTTTAAAAAATACATGATACATATTTGTGCATAAAAATAGGATATCTAAAAGACTTTATGTGTACTAAAAGGCCATAAAAAATTACGTTGCGTGGGAGTCACTCTAAAAAAATTACAACTTATGAAACATTTTAAAAAATAATAATAATAAATATTAAAGGAACCTGTACTCGATCACTAGAGCACGAAATAAAAAATATTAAAAACTTTAAGATCAGTTCAGTGTCCTTTTACATTAGGTATATATATATATCACTATAAAAACAACATTTACATTCCCTCGTAAGCTCGTTCAAAGAGGTGAGTTTTGAGTCCTTTTTTAAAAGCGGAAACAGATTTGGAATTTTTAAGACACAGAGGGAGAGAGTTCCATAGTGAGGCGGCGGCGTAGTCAAATCGACGACTGCCGTACGTAACAGTTCTAACTTTAGGAACATCCAAAAGAAAAGAACACTGTGAACGCAAGGACCTGGAAGGAGAGTATATTTTGAGAAGCTCAGACAAGTAATTTGGAGCACGATTGTTCAATGCATTGTATACAAACAAAAGTATTTTATATTGACTTCTATATTGGACAGGGAGCCAGTGGAGATCTTTCAAGATTGGGGTCACGTGATCAGATTTCCTGGTACGAGTTATCAGCCGCGCAGCAGTATTTTGGACTTTTTGCAGTTTATTCACAAGTTGCTTATTTATGCCATACATCAACGAGTTTGCATAATCGAGCCGGGAAGTCACAAGTGAATTTATCAAGGTTTTGCATGCGTCGTCAGTGATGTACGGACGGATGCGACCGATTTTCCGGATATTATTGAAGCATGTTCTAACTATTGAAGTGCAGTTTTTCTCCATACTTAGAGTCTGGTCGAAATAGGCTCCAAGGTTCTTCACAAAAGGAGAGTCACTAATTGAGCTCTCTCCAAAGACAAGATTGAATGTAGAAACGTCTTTTATTTTATGTTTTGGACAAAAGAACATCAATTCAGTCTTTTCATGATTTAATTTTAAAAGATTGGTGCACATCCATTGTTTTATGTCGACTAGACAACCATTAAGAGAAGAGGCCACATTATTCAAGTCTTCGTTTGGCTCAATAACGAGATATATTTGGGTATCATCTGCATAGCAGTGATACCGCATTTTATGACGCTTGCATATATTTCCTATAGGTTTCGAAAACAAACAGTACAACCGGGGTCCAAGAACCGAGCCCTGAGGCACACCGATTTTAAGC
>NW_026930312.1:0-42030 GCF_032062105.1 Saccostrea cuccullata
ATTGTGTTGTTGTAGTTTCTGGTACTGTTGTTGTTGTGGCTGTTTGTGTTGTTGTCGTTTCTGGTTGTGTTGTTGTCGTTTCTGTTTGTGTTGTTGTCGTTTCTGTTTGTGTTGTTGTCGTTTCTGGTTGTGTTGTTGTAGTTTCTGTTTGTGTTGTTGTCGTTTCTGGTTGTGTTGTTGTAGTTTCTGTTTGTGTTGTTGTCGTTTCTGGTTCAGTTGTTGTAGTTTCTGTTTGTGTTGTTGTCGTTTCTGGTTCCGTTGTTGTAGTTTCTGTTTGTGTTGTTGTCGTTTCTGGTTCCGTTGTTGTAGTTTCTGTTTGTGTTGTTGTCGTTTCTGGTTCCGTTGTTGTAGTTTCTGTTTGTGTTGTTGTCGTTTCTGGTTCCGTTGTTGTAGTTTCTGTTTGTGTTGTTGTCGTTTCTGGTTCCGTTGTTGTAGTTTCTGTTTGTGTTGTTGTCGTTTCTGGTTCCGTTGTTGTAGTTTCTGTTTGTGTTGTTGTCGTTTCTGGTTCCGTTGTTGTAGTTTCTGTTTGTGTTGTTGTCGTTTCTGGTTCAGTTGTTGTAGTTTCTGTTTGTGTTGTTGTCGTTTCTGGTTGTGTTGTTGTAGTTTCTGTTTGTGTTGTTGTCGTTTCTGGTTGTGTTGTTGTAGTTTCTGTTTGTGTTGTTGTCGTTTCTGGTTGTGTTGTTGTAGTTTCTGTTTGTGTTGTTGTCGTTTCTGGTTCCGTTGTTGTAGTTTCTGTTTGTGTTGTTGTCGTTTCTGGTTCCGTTGTTGTAGTTTCTGTTTGTGTTGTTGTCGTTTCTGGTTCCGTTGTTGTAGTTTCTGTTTGTGTTGTTGTCGTTTCTGGTTCCGTTGTTGTAGTTTCTGTTTGTGTTGTTGTCGTTTCTGGTTCAGTTGTTGTAGTTTCTGTTTGTGTTGTTGTCGTTTCTGGTTCAGTTGTTGTAGTTTCTATTTCTGTTGTTGTTGTTTCTGGTTCCGTTGTTGTAGTCTCTGTTTCAGTTGTTGTGGTTTCTGTTTCTGTTGTTGTCGTTTCTATTTCTGTTGTTGTTTCTGGTTCCGCTGTTGTAGTTGTGGGACATTGTGCTGAAACTGTATAATCGGAAATTAAAAAAAAATGTTCACATTTGTCAAATATAAACCTTGTTTTAATCAAAATTCTTAACTGGCTAGACATTTTAGCGAGAACTGTGAATTTGCGCCTCTTTTTATACACCCGTCATAAGACGGGACGTATTATGTTACAAGCTTCAAGTCCGTCCGTTCGTCTGTCCGTCTGCCCATTCCAGTCCCGCTCATAACTTCAATATTATTAGGCCTAGGATTATCAAACTTTGTCAACTGATACTTCTTTGGTAGACGGTGTGTCGCACTTAAAAAGTAGGTCTCTCTTACCTTTAATTAAGATGCTATGACAAAATATTGCAAAAATCCTGTTCGGCTCATAACTAGAAAACTAGACCTAGAACTATCAAACTTGGCAAATTTATACATTTTAGGTAGAAGATGTGTCGCGACCAATTTCAAGGTCATTGTGACCTTTAGTTTAAGTAAATAATTTCTTTAAAAGTCTTTTAAATTTCAAATTGCACAATCCTAAAAATGTAAAGATATAGCTGAGCATGCTTATTAGTTGACAACAGTGCTACGTGCAGGCGAAGAAGCTGTTCTTAACAAATCCCCTGGTCAAGATGGCTTAACGGCAGAATTCTATAAAGGTTTTTGGCATGATATAAAGGAAATATTTTTTCCTCTTAAAAGTAATGGTATTTTGCCTTTTCGCAAAGAAAAGCTGCACTGAAAGAAATACCTAGTTGATTTAACTAGTATGCCTAGTAAAGCGTTCTGCGTGATTAGTGATCACTCTGTTTACTGGCTAAGATAGTAAAAAGTGGAGTGGTGGTCGTATAGATACTAAGATACCTAGTGAAAGTTACTTATAAATTCTTAGATTTACTAATGTTATCTAGTGAATCTACCCAATTCCTAGTAAAACTACTTTTGAGGTAGTGATTGTATGGACAGTAGATTTACTAGTCTTCCCAGTGACTTTCACTAGTTTATTTTTTTCAGTGTGTGATATGTTTGATATTTAAGAAAGGAGAGAAAGAAAAATCTTAAGAACTAAATATAGACCAATTAGTCTTACAAACGTTGATTACAAAATTTTTGCTCATGTTTTAGCTAATAGTTTGCAAAAAGTTGCTACATGTAGTAGAATAATTAGTAGTGATCAAATTGCTTGTATTAAAGGTAGATATATTGGAGAAAACGCGATAATAATATTAGATATATTTGAATATTGTACAAATAATAACATTGATGGTATTTTGCTCTTTCCTCGATTAAAAAAAAAAACTTTTGATTCTGTTGAATAAAACTTCATGTACAAAGCTCTAGAACAATTTAAGTAAAAAAAAATATCACTTTTTATAGTGAGGCCCTTTCTGCTTTCAATAAATGTAAAAAAAAAGTTAAACAAATTTGCACTTTAAAGAGAGACCACTTTTTATCGGAATTCATTTGGAACAATAATATGTTTCAGTGTGATTCTAAACCTCTTTGTTTTGAAAACTGGATAAAAATTAATATTCTGTATATCAAGGGTCTTTTTGGTTATGGTGGTAACTTTCTTAGTATTAAACACTTTTAAACATACTGGAAAAGAAAAACAATATACTCTGTGAATATATCATGACAAACAAGATGCCCGGTGGCAACAAAGTTCCAAAAAACTATTTATAGTATATAGGTCACAGTCAAGGTCACAAGATCATTGACCTTTGTGTCATTTGAAATAACTTAACTAGTTGAGTATGCATACCAAATATGAAGTCTCTGTTTCCTATGGTTAAAAATTATGACGAACGTTCGGAAAAGCTACTTTTAGCATAAAGGTCACAGTCAAGGTCACAAGGTCATTGACCTTGTGTCGTTTGAAAGTACTTAATTAGTAGACAATACATACCAAATTTGAAGTCTCTATCTCTCTTGGTTC
Source organism: Saccostrea cuccullata (assembly GCF_032062105.1). Taxonomy (NCBI): domain Eukaryota; kingdom Metazoa; phylum Mollusca; class Bivalvia; order Ostreida; family Ostreidae; genus Saccostrea; species Saccostrea cuccullata. The sequence goes on from NW_026930312.1 coordinate 2,990, forward strand.
AAAAATTATGGCGAAAGTACGAAAAAGATAATTTTAGCATATAGGTCAAAGTCAAGGTCACAGATAATTGACCTTGATGTCATGTTAAAGATCTTGATTAGAAAAGTGTGCATACTAAATATGAAGTCTCTATCTCTCATGGTTCAAAAGTTATGGCGAAGGTGAAAGTGGACAACAGACAGACAAACAGACAGACCAAAATTAATACACGCCTCGGATCTATCGATCCGGGCGCATAAAAAGGCACTTTATAATGAATACAAAACAATTTTGAATGTACATATGCAAAATTTGTTAATATTGAAAAAGTAGTGTCATTTTAGATTAAAAATAAAAGTATAAGAAATCTAAAAAAATCTAAAATGTGATTTTCATTATTCAATTTTGTTAACATAAAATTTCAACGATCAGTTTAAGAAAAATATATGTGGCAAAAGACTTTTGATCTTGGTTGCAAATTTGTCTGGAAAAATGTATATCTAGCCAAAGGTATGAAAAAAAAATGTTGCTGAATTCAATTATAAATTACTGAATTGCACATTGAATAATAATTTAAATGTAAGTAAATGCATGAATATGGATCAAAGATAGAAGAACCTTTTCGTGAATATTTATGGTTGTTAAAGACACTGAACATGTGTAAACTTTTCGAAAATAAATGGGGAAAAATCAGTTTATTTTGGGTTTTGAAATCAAATGGAAAGTACTGGTACTTGGCTTTTACAATGAAATCAATCAAAAACAACGAGATTGAATAATCTAATGTCATTCATTTGTTTTACCATTAATAAATATAAAATGAAATTTAAATTGGAAAAAGAAAACATTTATATAGAAGTTTTTCGATATAAGATAAAAAAAATGTCTTAGTTTCATAACGTAATTCTAAGGAAAGTACATTTAATTAATGATAATTTGTATCTAGAAGTAGGCAATTATTTGTGATTTTGATTTATAAATTGCTATAATGTATGTAATAAGCTTTTCTGTACATTGAATTTTTTAGGTTCCATGTTTTAATAAAAGAGAAAAAATTTAGGTGTATCCTTATTAAAAAATGTTAAATCAAGTAAAAACTAGAAATATGTCCATAGGACATGAATGCCCCGCAGAGGATATATTAGTAAAGCAAGGTGAACATTTGTATGTGTATAAAATTTGATCAGTTTGGTTTAAAAATGTAGGTCAGGTCCAGCATCCAAAGTAAATCTGGTAGTGTCCATCCCTTGATGCATCATCCATGCAAGTTTGGTTCAGGTAGGGCTTATAGTTACTTGGGAATAAAAATATAGGTCAGATCCAGCATCTGAAGCAAGTCTGGTAGTGTCCATCCCTAGATGGATCATCAATGCAAGTTTGGTTCAGGTAGGACTTACAGTTACTTGGGAATAAAAATATAGGTCAGATCCAGCATCCGAAGCAAGTCTGGTAGTGTCCATCCTTAGCTGCATCATCCATGCAAGTTTGATTCAGGAAGGGCTTATAGTTACTTGGGAATAAAAATATAGGTCAGATCCAGCAACCGAAGCAAGTCTGGTAGTGTCCATCTCTAGCTGCATCATCCATGCAAGTTTGGTTCAGGTAGGGCTTATAGTTACTTGGGAAAGAAAATATAAGTCAGATCCAGCATCCAAAGCAAGTCTGGTAGTATCCATCCCTAGTTGCATCATCCTTCAATTTTAGTTCAGTAGGACTTATAGTTACTTGGGAATAAAAATATAGGTCAGATCCAGCATCCGAAGCAAGTCTGGTAGCGTCCATCCCTTGATGCATCATCCATGCAAGTTTGATTCAGGTAGGGCTTATAGTTACTTGGGAATGAAAATATAGGTCAGATCCAGCATCCAAAGCAAGTCTGGTAGTGTCCATCCCTGGATGCATCATCCATGCAAGGTTGGTTCAGGTAGGTCTTATAGTTACTTGGGAATGAAAATATAGGTCAGATCCAGCATTCGAAGCAAGTCTGGCAGTGTCCATCCTTAGATGCATCATCCATGCAAGTTTGGTGCAGGTACGGCTTATCGTTCCTTAGGAATGGACCTGCTCCAAAAACTTAAACCTGGTCACTCATCTGGAAAATGTAGGTCAGATCCAGCATCTGAAGCAAGTCTGGTAGTGTTCATCCCTAGATGCATCATCCATGCAAGTTTTATCGACATGTGAAGTTTGATAACACCATCTTGAATGATATGTTTAAAACTGAGCTAAACACTAATTTAAGAAAAGCGAGGTCAAGGTCAAAGGAAAGGTCAAGGTCAAAAAATGTTGATGCAGTTGCATGGCTCTCATCAATATCTATCAGCATATGAAGTTTGATGAAAATATCTTGGATAGTTTTTTTGAAACTTAGCTTTGAACAGAGCTAAACACAAAGTGTGACGGAAAGACGGAAGGACGGAAGACGGACATGACAAACACTATATGCCCCGGCCATATTCATGGCGGGGCATAAAAAAATGTTATCATATATTTTACAGCAATCTATGACAAATGTTAATGATATGAGGGAAATTCAGTTTCTCCCATGGGCATGATTAATTATCAAGCACTGGTCAAGAAAAAAATTTGATAGCAGAGATTTGCAATTGTCAGATTCAGGAGCTAATTAGTGGGGCATCTCTGATCAAGCAGCCACTTGCAAAGTAAGAAGTTTTTTTTTTTAATTTTGACCTCGAATTCACTAGGGGTCTTGAGGTCATAGGGAGTTGTAGTAAAATGTATATGTAGTATAATTTATTATCATAAAAGCTCAAAGGTATTTGTGATATCGTCCAGAAACAAAAGTGTTAAACACAGAGAGAATTACAGCAGACGCATGACCGGTGACGGTCGGGAGCACCCAAAAATTAATATCCCCAACTTTCAGTGAAAGCGGGAAAGAACAACGCCGCAATTCTTCATGTTGCACATTCTAACAAAACCACATAGGTATGCAAGTCGCCGGCGTGGTGCCATGATTTGAGCGTTTACTCTTGAGTCGCGGAGTAAGGAGTCGATCCTTACGTTGTGGTTTCGAATCCCTTTGTGGGACGAGGAGACCGGTCCTTTGGATGAGACCGTATAAACCGATGTACTGTGCTGCAGTAAGTGTTGGTTAAAAAAGATCTCTCACTTCTCAAAGGCCCTAAAAGCCGAGTAAAGGTCTTAATTTGAAGCCTTCCACCAAGAGACGGTGATTGCGTGTCAATATGAGCTTTGTAAAACTGTTCAAAAAGGGACGTTAAACAAACAAACTACAATTAAGGGGGGACCTATGTCGTTCTACGTCAAGGCAGCGTCACAATAGCGACGTTTGTTTTTACCTGTTGACTTTTGCAACTGTGATATACGCATAACATTGTTGATAATCAATTACGTACAAAAATCATTAATCACAGTTTTCTTTGATTTATGGAGTTTGTTAATATTAGAATTCTCTTCCTTTGGTTAATAATTCATAGCAATTTCTGTTGTGAAAAATACCCCGATAATATGCTGATATAATAGTGCAAAAAAAAGATAAATTTCAGGAAAGAAAGCGGCTTAAATCAGGGGAAAATGTTTAATTTTATAATTACCATTAATCGATTTTCTGGAGAAAACTAAGAAAAAAAAAATAAGAAATATACTTGTACGGGTGTATATTTGCTTATTGATTTATATAGTACATGTCGATTGTATAAAGTCATTCCTTGGTTCCAATAGGCATTGGTTGTTGACGGGGGGGGGGGGAGAAACAGAATGAATGGAATGTAGAAAAAAATTTATCTATTTAAATTGTTTCTAATCAAAACAAAATACTCGTTTTCCGCAAAATAGTTTTATATTCAGGTGTTTGTCAGTGCTTACTTACCCTTTTTTAGTGCAGAAAGGTCAATATTTTTGACACAAGAGTACAAAAATAAAAGGAAACGTCATATTTCTCGTTTATTTTATCATAAAGGTATACTTTTTTCTTTGTTGAAATAAAGAGATGAATCATTTCTTTCAAAAAATATGAATTACAAAATTTTCACACAAAGAATTTTCAAGATATTACCTGTTATGCATGTCGGAATTGTAAAAAATACGACAAGAAAAATGGGGTAATACTTACATTGTGCTCCATTATAATTTTTCATGCGAAATGGATTTCAATGAATTTGCCTCCATTTTAAAGATACAAGTCATATAAATTAAATAAGTGTTGATTTTGAATATGATTTGACATTTTTGGTTCTTTTTAGCGCATATTTGGGGTAAAACAATAATGACTGAAAATAATCTATTTTTAGCATTTCACACTGTTTTTGCACGTGCTCCTGTGTAAAAAAAAGCATATAAAGGTATTGTTTTTAATACCTAAAAATTAAGAGCAAGTGGTCAGAAAAGAAATGTCAAAGTTTTGAAAAATTCACACAAAGACTTTTCGGACATAGGTCCCCCCTTAAATCGCCGCCTAAACGACCGATAACAAGAAATCTTTGTCAATCAAAGAATGATGACAGTACACATTGACCTGAATCGATGATCTAGGTGATCTAGTCGGAACTTAGATAGTAGTAGGATTTAGTAACAGGACACCATTGAAATCATCCGTGTAGATTTATGTACATGTAGATTAAATACGATTTCTGCTTAAAAGAGAATGAGAGAAAATTTTAAGATTGATTGTTTGTTGTTTAACGTTCCTCTCAAGAATTTTTTTACTTATAGAGACTCCACCACTTGCCGGTGGAGAGCTGCAAATTTTGTCCTTTTGAGCAAGGAGGGAACTTTTTCGTGCCAGCACCTACTGCGACACGGGACCTCGGTTTATACAGTCTCATCCGAAGGACCGGTCTCTACGTCTCTAGAGTTGGATTCTAACCCGCGACGTAAGGAGCGACTCCTAACCTCCCGATTCTAGAGCAGACGCTCTAGATAACCACTGCGCCACGCGGGCGACAGAAAATTTTAAGATCTGAAGGAAAAGGATCAATATCAGAATCAAGTGCCTCAAAACAAAATCCATCTTTGCAAACTACGGCCAAAATATACGATTCTTTCCTGTCTGATCCCACGTGGTTAAATAAAACGAGAATATTTTGTAGCTCTGTATAACATCGACCAATGCGAGAAAAGTGGAAGTGAAGATTTCGAGAACATTGATGCTTATGGGATCCAACAGCCAATTGACAGGGGAGAGGTATTAGTGGCTTAACATAATGCATTAAATGATTAAATTATCAAAATTATATGCATGCTTTGTGTATTAAAAGTTTAAACTTACTGTTACAATATATAGCAAATTCAGGGTTTTTTTTAGTAATGTCCAGATGAATGAACAAAGTTTGGCTGTGAAAGAAAGTGGAACTTACAATATCCTTATCTCCATCCCTACCCATGAAATCGATTTCCAGGTTATAAAACGTTTTTATTTTGGTTTGTCGATTTTTTTCCCATGAAATTTGGAGAAAATGAACAGTATTCAAGCTCAAAGATCAATTTCAAAACTGTTCAAATCAGGACCAGAACAAACACGCACGGACCTCTAAGACACCAGAGGTAGAATTAGGCTAAAACATCAAAGGTATAGGATTAGGTGTCATGGAGGAGTTAACATTCCCTGCCGACTTGCCGTACCCGTAGTGTGCTTTTTGTCATGACTGGGTAAGCGAAAAAAATCTCTAGGGATGTTGAGTGTATATAATTAATGGCCTCACAATTATATAAGGATGAAAAAGGTCAGTTAACGCATTTAAGCTAGAACGATAAATTGTATTTGCTGACATATAGTAATTGTAAACTTGTCTAACGAAAGTCCAAAAGTATATCTATCGATATTGACATTATTGAAACTAAAGCATTTTTTTAACATCAACTTCAGGGTACTTGTGTGCACAATCATTACAATAGAATATAATTTTGTAAACTATATTTTAAGCTAGTTACATTACATTTATTTTAAAAAAAAAACCCGATTGTTACACTTGAAAAAAATTCTTACTAAAGCATTTTACAATTTATGCATATTTGACTAATTTTGATAGTTAATAAATTGAAATATTATTTTGAAGAGATAAATATATTCTTAAAATATTGAAAATTATTAAGACTCTTTTTGACTATAAGGGATGAAGAAAAATAAATGAATGCTGAGAATTAAAGGTTTTTGAGGTCCATATATGCGCTAGAAAACGATTGACCCGTTTTGATTTATATTATTGAATTACCTCATAAAAATCTAAAATTTTACCAATTTCACCATAAATTCCATAAAAAAGTATCTTTAAAAAAAAATCACTTACCATATTGCAACTGAAAGGCTAGGATTAAAACAAATAATATGGGAATAAAAGTTCCTTTCATCTTGGACGAATTATGATTTATCCCCCTGACCTCTATCAACAAGAAGTGAAGAAAATCTTAATTAACAGGGATATACAGGATGTAAATTAATGTAATACTAAATATTGATCCGTCGATAATAGAGGCGGGGCAAGATGTACCAGTCAGAGTTTTGATCCACTCCTGGACAAAAGAACCCACAAGGTGGTTCAAAAGATGTACTCTAATTATTTGACAATATATAGAGTACTATAGCAAAAAGGTAATTTATGTGTGTTCCCCTTAGTTTTTCAGACTGATGACCTTTTTTTGTTTGTAAATTTTGCTTGTTATATTTAGATATACCCCCCCCCCCCCCAACTGAAATTGCTTCCAACAGCTTTCACGGAATGAACTTGGATATTTTTATTCCTCTGCTGACCGAAAATTAGAAAATACCAGCCTTTAAATGTGCACAATGTGCAGAAATTTGTATGCAGAGTATACATTTTAAAATCCTGTATGTATGTCCTGGACGATTCTATTTGACTGAAATGCAAGCGTCATTTTATACTCAAAAAGAAAAAATAAAAATCAAAGATGATGGCAAAATAAGAACATTTAGAAACTATATTATTTTTTAAAACTTAGTTCAAAGTCAATTAAAAAAATACATGCCATCTACTTTGAAATTCACATATTTGTGAATACTTTATATTCACATATAAAAATATGGATATGGACATGGCTACCTTGGCCTTGTTGTTTCTGTTTACATCCTTTTCAGGACATCCGAGATCATATGGATGTTAATTACATAGTAGTTGTACAAATTCCTTACTTATACAGGGCGAAATCAGGAATTTTACATATGCTGTATTCCCGGGTGTTCTACGTTAACCAACCATTCAATGACGTGGTACATTGGCGTCGAAAGCAACGGTCATCAGATTACTTACTAGGTGCCATACTGTGGGTCAATAGTCAAAACTACCAGCGGCGGATCAAGGAATATCATAACGGGGGTGGGGTGGGGCAGTAGAAGGTAGGGGTTCTGGGGCTGCATTGAAGCCCCGGGGCCAGCGGTGGGGTTCCGAGGGTAGAGCCACCGGAAAAATGAGGAAATATGTATATAACAAATAAGTGTTTCCCCTTGATTTTAGGATAGTACAAAACAAATTTTAAAAAAAAAATCAAAAGGGGTGGGGTGGGGGTACGCCTGACGCGCCGGCCCTGGATCCGCCTTTCACTACCGTCAATCGAACTTCCGCGTCGCGAGACGGTAACGGTAACTATAAAAGGACTCAAAATATGAATACCGGAGGCTCTGAGCATAACACTTTTGGTTTTAGAACTTTTCAAAATCTTTTCATCCATGAACAAGCAATGTCATCTTCGCTAGCCAAGGGTTTCTGATACGCTTCTCTACTCATAATCATGAGGTGAGCAGCGTATCAGAAACCCTTGGCTAACGAAGAAGGCAATGTGTTCATAGAGGGTTTTAAAATTTTCTAAATGAAAATAATTTTATGCTTATATATTAAATATCGATTTTGACATAGGTGATTGCGTTATTAATATCACATATATTGTATGCCTTATATAATGACGAGAAGGTCTGAAAGAAACAGGAGTTTCTGATCTATACTAGTGATTATATTATACGACGGTCAGAGGTCTTCCCAATGTTTCTCGGGAATGCACGTTTACATAATTCAAGTGTAAATTATTTCCGTTTCCACTCTTGACATACATACATACTATCACACTTCATACGAGTGATCCGGAGAAAGTTCACTACCAATTCATAAGGACTTTTGCTATCAATTTATATCGACATCACAATAACAAGTTGTCAATGAAACACACTCGTTACACCTGTAGTATGGAGGGGACCGGGGCCCCATGTAGAAAACATGGACCACTGTGTAGTTGGTAGGATGTGTCAAAGAGAAGTAATCCTCCCCTTCCCGAAATGTCGTCGTGTTAGAGAAGGGACATTTTGTTGGACTGAGACCCCCCCCCCTCCCTCCAAAAAATCCCGATCCGCTCCAATCTCTCCTAGATTGGATCAGCTCATGGAACATGAATAGTATAAAGAAAAGTGATAAAAAAAATATAGTTTTGAGGGAATAAAAATAGAACACTACGATGTCTTTGAGATATTTACTGCTATCACCAAATCTGATGGAGGATGAGTGATGTTTATTCCACTTTTAAACAACTTTTATTGAAGTTACGTTTAATATAGTTCTTGATTTCGTAAATAAAATAGCACGAGCAGAAAGTAACTTGATGTCCCCTTTAATATTAATTATCACAAAATACATTGTACATGTATGTACATTAATTGCATGCAGTCCGTAACTTAATAACATACTTGAGTCTCATGAAAATCAGTGTTTTCATATCTAGACAATTAAGGGCCCATACACAAAATAGCCTGCAAATCATCATCTTATTAACCATTCAATCAAAAATGTTTTTATATACACTAGACATCTTTGACAAGACTGTAGCTCTACTTCTTACACTATTTGAACGACACTTGCACTTTTGTTATTGACTTTGAACTATAATTCAAATATAAATATACATTTATTTACTCCTTGTAATAATCAAACATTGATGAGTTTCATTGAAAATGTGACAACCACTGCATGTACCATGAATACCTTCTGAAGAGTAACAATTTGAAAATGAATTCATAGACACATCGTACAAATATTTGTTGTGCACATTATTTGTCAAAAGTAAAAAATGATGATGAGGACGGTGTCCAAGAAGACAAAAGTTTCAAAGGAATCAAGAAATGGCCTTTCAAAACAATTTTCTTATTCTACATTTTATAAAAAAAATGTCAAAATAGATTTTTGAAAATTGAAATTGACAAAGCTAAAAATGTTGCTCTTTTTGTACATGCTTAATTGCTGAGAAACAGGATTTCTAATCCTAGTTACAAGTAGTTCAAATATTGTATGTAGAGACATCTTTAATAAAATTATTTACAGATGAAACAAACTGGCATGGGAATGACATTTGTACATTCCTAAGCTCTCCTAGTCATCTTCCAAAGAAACTGAAAAGAACTCCGTGAACCAAACCCAACAATGGTAAGTTAAAAAATGGGGTCACATGCTCACATAGAAAAAAAAGACAAAATGTATATTTGACAACTTGATACCTGAATGTTTAAAACACAGTGTTTTTTGCTGCAGTATTTTATCACTAACTTTCAAAAAACAAAATACGATAAATTTTACAGACAAAAATATGAACATGTCAAAAATCTTATGGAAATGATATACTTATGAAAAAAAATTTAAAGATAAATAATCCACATGTCAGCTTTATATCCTTGACAATCTTGAAAACATACATTGATAGGATATAGGACTGAAGAGGAAACATTCCCCTTAAAGATAACCATCAGAGATTGCAAATCCTTCATAACGGACACTAGTCTGAAATATCTGACGATTTCCTGGCTTTTTTACGATATGATAGATCAAAACCGTAAAAACACCAGAAAAAACTTCAGATATTTTAGACAAACTGGACACAAAAGAACAATTATATACAAGTACTTCAACACAATCATGCAATAGACTATAAATAATAATGAAAATATAGGATAAACATCATGCATATGCATGTATATGAATCATAACTATGTTGTAAAATGAAACTTTTTTCTTTGCTCTTCAGAAGAATATTTTATTATTTTCAATTTCTTCTTACAGGCATTTTACATGTTTCAGTACACATTTAAATGTGAATCAGCATTTATTAAATAAACAATAGTTCTCCTTTTTAGAATTTTCAAAACACATAAAGAAAAAAGTCAATGCAGGATAATAAAAGGACTTTCTGTGAGGTACTATTTACTAAATGACTACCAGTAACTTGCCGACAAGTTATCAACAGATACCCCCCCCCCCCCCCCCCCCCCAAAAAAAATTACTATTACTTCTACCAATACATACGTAGAGTTTGAATTGGATACTGTGCTGTCTTTGAAATATTGAAGTAAAATAAGAATGTTAAATTCTTGTTACAAATAAAGACATGTAAAGCTATTTATAATATATTAACCTACATAGGTTGGCACAGGCATTTTGACTTGAAAACTTATGTAAAGCTGAGTGCAATATAACCTATATTATGTACATAATCATCCTTATGGTTATTTATGTACATTGTACATATAAAATGTTTGAAAGCTATGGACAACAATGCATTGTTTTATATCCAAATCATGCACAGCACTTAATCACCTCAAAAGCCAAAAATAACGCTTAACTACCAATACTTTAAAACACAGGTACTTGTGGTACACTCCTGGTCAAAATATTTTTTTCTCATGAATTATTCATCTAGTACTTATTTACAATGTATTCCATATGTAAAATCAAAAAAAAAAAAAGATTTAAAGACTTTCTCAAAAGGTCATACCCGTGGTATTGTTAAATACACCACCACGGGTATGACTTTTAAAAGAAATCGATAAATCTGTGTTATTTTTTGGATTTTTCAAAAGGAATACATTGTAAATAAGCACTAGATGAATAATTCATGAGTATAAAAAAAAAAATTTAAAGAATATTTTGATGAAGGGTGTAGATTGGGATTGGGGGTGGGTTCCTGTCAACAAGTGCCTGTGTTTAAAAATAAAATATCAAACAGCAATTAAATGTTTCAAATGATTCTGTTACGTGCATAGCAGGGTTTTTTTCAGCAAGGTGCCCCCTTTAGCTAATGCTTTGGTTCTTGGCAGCCAAACTTTTGTTAAATCAATAATCTTGCTAATGAGTACTGAACCCAAGAAAGATAACTTTGATCAGTATAATCTGTCTTTTGTTTTACTTGAAATTTTGCAAAGATGAAGAAACACTGGGTCTGACAAAAATAGTTCTCCCAAATTAATGACATACCTTTAATCAAGCAAGCAAAATGATAAATTATGCAACACCTAAAGAAACCCTTTACAATGTATAACACAAGTTTTTTTTTATCTAAATGTTATAGATTAATTGTGTAATGGGAGAGGAGAAAATACAGTGGACCAGACCGGGATTCTAACCAGGGTCCCCCTGAAACTCTGGTCAGATGCTCTACCAACTGAGCTATCTGGCCACCAGCGATCGAACCCTGCTGACTGCCACATTCCTTCATCCTTAAAGGTCTTTGGCCCTCAAAAGACCCCAACCCGGATCATCCCTGGCAGGCCTCTCACCTGTCAGTTCCAGGGCATGGCAAAGCACCAAATGTAATGGGAGAGGAGAAAATGCAGTGGACCAGACCAGGATTTGAACCCCGGCCCCCTGAAACTCCGGTCAGGTGCTCTACCAACTAACCAACTAAGCTATCTGGCCACCGGGGATCGAACCTGGCTGACCTCCACAATTGAAAGCCCCCCCCCCCCCCCCAAAAAAAATCCAAACAAACAAAACAAGGAGTCTGTGAGCCAATGCTCACTAGTAATACCCCCTGCTCTGATGAGAATATACTCTGTCTATTATGTTAATATATATGTCGATTTCAGTTATGGGCAGATGCAATAAACAGGAAGTTGACATCAGATTCATATAGAAAAATTCCCACTTTATGGAATGCCTCATCGAAGAAAGTGCTACAATTTCAAGCATCTGTGATGAGTAGTTGCTGAGAAAACTGCAACCACAATTTGTTATGCATGAAAAGGACAGCCGCACAGATGAACAGGAAGTTGACATCAGGTTTAAACAAAAATGAATAACACCATATGGCATGCATCAACAAAGTATGTGCTAAAATTTCAAGCTGCTGAGAAAACAGTGACGAAAATCTGTTATGCATGAAATGGACAGATGCATGGATGAACAGGAAGTTGACACTGGATTTGAACAAAAATGAATCCAGTCATATGGCAATGGCATGCCGCCTCAGAGAAGACTGTGTCAAAATTTCAGCCATCTGTGATGAGTAGTTGCTGAGAAAACTTACTATGACCAAAATGTTTTTAGAAACAGACAGACAGATGGACAGACACACAAGGGTAAAACAGTATACCCCTCTCTCCTAAGGAGTGGGAGTACAATAACTGATAACCAATCTTGCCTGCAAAACTGTTGAAATATAACCTAACTAAATCTTATTTCTACATATCATATCATCATCAGAAGCAAAAAAAAGCCCTTCTGCATTTATACAACTTCTGATACTTCAGTAATGATGAAAATGAAAAAAATACCATCTACACATGCTAAAGAATGACAATGAAATGATCTACACATCACCTGCCTTCACCTAAAATATCACAAATTATACTTGTATGGCACACGTGAAAACCCTTTTCTTTTGAAGGACTCATCTTTGTTTAAAGATACTAGATGTAAACATGTACACTTAGTGTTAGAACAACTTAACTTCTCTGAACATATTTAACAAAACAAACAAACAAACTGGACATCAGGAGCTGTGCTTCCTCAGAATGTTATGAAAATACAGATTTCCACAAACACACAGTAGGATTATGGTAAAGGCATTGTAGATAATCATTCGCCGAAACTTTGGTTCCAAGTCACCTTGTCTGTACCAGAAAATCTGCAAGACATTCCAATACATGTATAACAAAGTTAAAAATACACCTGAAAAAAAAAAATCAGACTTGAATCTAAAAGATTTTATATAGAGGAAGGGGAACTACAAAGTAAGATAGAAATATAGGCAAGCAGCTGTACAACTCAAGAGGCTGGGAATTTTTCTACTTTATTGCAATCTCTCTCCTTACCAGAAGTAAATGAGATCCACATATCATTACGATGATGATGGCGAAGAAGACATTGATTCCATTTGGAGGGAAGCTTGGGAAAATGAATGCACTGATGAGGGTGACCTGTGTAACAAAAATAAATATATGGAACAAATTGTACAATATCATATCATAGTTAAAATTTAAATACTGCAGTACACAAAATTTCTATTTAGAAAAATTCCTCTGACTTAAATTTGGACCTAGAAGGTACGCTGGTAATGCGGATATAAGCAGTGGATACATGTAATGTTTTGATGCCTTGAGCTTTAACCAAAAAAAAGGTGGCACATTAGCTCTCTGGTTTTCCATTACAATTTTTTTTTCTTCTTTTTTTTCAGACTAGACAACAAAACATTGGCAACTACCCGGTACATGTAACACCTATGATTTACATTTTTTAAAATACATTTTTTGCCTTCATTTATTGAGATACAATGATTACTGTAAATTTCTTATTTTTAGCGAGTACTTATTATTGCGAATGGGCTCTTCAACATCAAATTGCGAGAATAAGAATTCACGAATGGACAGTTGATCAAGAAATTTTACAAAGATTTTAGCACCATAAAAATAAAGGCGAGTAATTTGATTTCACGTGTGGTGCTTCTCACGAAATTACGCGATAATAATTAAATTACACACGTATATTTAGGAATCTACAGTATATTCGTTCATCTTAACTTTGTTTCAATCATTATAAAAGAAACATTTGGGATCTATGGAGGGAATGTGCAGAATTAGAAAACATTGTGGATTAAAAAATCATTCTAATTAAACAATTGAATTTAAGACAGGGCCTTAAAGCTCACATAACATTAGGCAAATTTCCAGAAATCAATGTAGAACTACATACCGATAAATATGTTTCACTGTACTAGATTTTATACCAACTGATACTTACTGCAACAACAATACTTGTAAATACTCCTACAACCAAGTTAATCATCCGATCCTAAAAATAAACAAGATATAAACCATATTATTCAAAACTTATACATGTATATCAAGAATGACAGCTCCTAACCGCACAGAAATTTTGAAAAGAGCATGCCTAAAGCAAATTTTTAATTATTTGAGTATTAAAACTTTATTTTAAGTTTCATTTGTGTTGGTTGTGATTCTTTATAGCCATATATGGCGTATGTACAATGAAAATTATTGGACTTAAATTATAAGAACTTATTATTTGTATCATTACTTTATATAAAGATAGAACTTTTCCGTAAATTACAAAATCTAAATCAATTGCGTTATAAAGATATCACAATTTAATTTGCATTCTCGGAATTTTCTCTGACTCGGAAGAAAATACAAAAGATTTAAATAACACATTACAGAGAAGATAAAATTGTATTATTAGATGAAACGAGGTGTTCTCCGTGTTCAGAATTGTATGAAAAGCTTTAATTTAAATGTATCAACTATATTTCTTTACTTAATTTTGTATTTTTCGAAAATATATTTTTTGATCAGTTACGCCATATATGGCTTTAAGCACTGGTAGTCAATTGATCTTGTTGGCGCAATTCAAAGATCTAACAGCAAGCAACCCAAAGCACTGCTTGTTAATGCAAGCTCTTAAAGCAATGCAAGGGCAAAGAGAAAATTAGGACTTTGCACATGCATTGATCCATTTTTTTTTCTCACAGTTACTCTGGACCCACAATGCATCAGCTAGCTACAGTCTCATGAGAATAACATCAAAGTGCAACAAAAAGTAATTTCGCCTTGATTTGTTGGATATATGTTGAAGATACTGTATTTACCTAGAAGTACTTTTTTCCGCGTGATATTAATTTACCCTCTGTACGCGGTCACAAACTTTCAGCGGAAATTTGTCCAAGTGTACTTTATATAAATGTAAGGCATGTAGTGACAGTTTAAGAAATCCGCGTAATTTTCTACCCGAGGATTAAACAGAAATTGAGATTCCGCGGAATTATGACCCCGTGGAAAAAAGTACATCTACAGTAAATAGAAATGTTCTTCATTTAATTTTAGCACTGTTTCAGCATCTTTTTGGTATTGCAACTTATAAACGAGGTCATGTCTAAACCCACGTGTGTCTGACAACCCAATCTAAATTAAAACAATAAAAGTATCTCCGCTCGCCCTGACAGTTGCACCATCAACACATTAATTATTTAAGTAAACTTGATTTTATTTTTAAAAGTATTAAATTTTCATCTGCTCATTTAGTCTCAGGTTGCTGGTAGTCAATCGACCTAGTTGAACACTGTTGGAGCAATTAAAAAAATCTAATGCTAATTAGATAAAATGGCGGGATAAATACTTTAATGTTTTCTCTTATTAATATTATCATTCACATGATGCATAAGACTTATGCAGAAAGCTAAATTCAAGAATGCAGCAATTCTAGGATATAGATAGAAACACTAACTCTAGGCTGCTGGTGATCACCAAATAGCGGTACGTCAGCGGCATCCCTGTACCGATTATCGGTAGACTGATAATTTCCGGTGCTCATTATGTTAATTTTAGAAATATTCAGTCAAAGACAAAAATCTCTTTTCACGTCTTCATGATCTTGGAAATTTTCACATGACTTTTTGAAAACTTCCGGTTTCACTTCAATCGGCAATCCTCGGCTGACTCCGCTCCGCTCCATTCAAACCTCGGATGTGATTGGTGGAGGAATACGCATCAGATCCTTACATTTCTCCGCCGGAAACTGCCTTATCACTCATTTCATATTTCGCTCTGCATAACGTTCTTTGAAAATGTTTCTTAATTTGTGGAATTATTTATCGTAAACAGGTTTTGATTACAAACTCATGTAAGTAAGCTTTGAAAGCAAGAAAAAAATGTTGAGTGTGTCATAAAATAACGCCGATTTCAAATGTATGACATTTGAAAGAAATTCAAATAAGATCACATGACTTAATCAGCAAGATGGTAACTCACCGTTGACATCCGAGGTTATGTGCGAGGTACGAGTCATCCGAGGAACTCCGAGTGGTTTCACTTTTAAACGAAGTTTTGCTAAATCGTTCGCATAATAGTCGATTGCGTTGCGTACTATCTCGCACAGGATCCGTGGTTCAACAGTATAAAAAGTGGTGGCCGACCAGGTCAATAACAGAATAACAGTCATCGATTTTCAAATTAATATTATATTTGAAAAAATAGTTCCCCTTTAGGTTTTAAAAAGTATTTAATATCATAATAACAGAAATTTCTTTTGAAGAAGGCCAAAAATTAAGAGATTTTTTTCCTTTCTTTTTTTGTTGCTTTTTAAAAATAGCACGATATCAGCTGCAGCTAAATAAATAATACAACAATACCTGAAACTCAGCCGCAATTGATGACATGATTTCCTTCCAAATAAAACATGTAAAATCAAACTGATTATTATTTCCGACTTGAAAACAGAAACAAAAGAAGAATTTAGCACTTTAATGAATCCCTGAAATCTTTATGCAAAAAATACCGTATATTTTGAGAATAACCCAAAAATTTTACTTTTTTTCATAATCATAATCACTCATTGAGTCATATCGATACATATATGGGATCAATTATCGTTTGTTTCCGAAGTATTGTAATGTGAAATAAATACCCAAATGGTCTACACACACACATCAATCATGCATACATACTTAGTACATACACAGGAAACGTTTCAATACTATTCAATCGGATGTACAGTGTTTCCGTAAATCACATTATTAATAAAATGTACTTAGAGCATTGAGCTCACAAAATGATACCCCCGTCACATGTAGGAAAAATTGCTAAGTTAATTGTTTGCTATTGAAAACCATTTTTGACCAGTACATATAAAATAGAGGGTGAACTATGGCATTATGTACATGTGTACTAGTATAATTTATGGAAAAGGTACATTGTACAACAATTTTTTAAAGGCCATTATAGATAGATTAAAGAATCTACACAGTAGTGAGCTTTTTTTATTTATTTAATTAGACAAAAAATGAGGTGCAAGTCATACAAATACAGTAAACAAATATGCATGTATAGTAACACATATTTTCATAATATTAAATGCATCACGTATGAAGTTATAAATATTTCTCGCTGATTTAACATCGGCTGGTTTAAAAATTTCATGAGATATATCATACATTTGTTAAAAAATGTACAAAATAAACTTGAAATCGTAATTTTTCATAAAGAGGACATACAAATAAATAAAAAATGACGTTCATCTTCAACAACATTTCTTACATTTGGTATCTCTCGCATTAATTGGATTAGGGGTCGAAGTAGTTTGAAGTTGTTTTTTCCGATCGTAGAAATCCTCCAGACCGGTAAGTCTACGACTCCACTCGCATTGAAAGATGACCCATCTAATAAACTTAGAAATGAGATGTGATAAGCGGGTTGGGATGGGGTTAGGGTTTCGGCGAAGGTCTAGAAAAGACAGTGTTCATTGTTACAACGCGAAATGTAATAAATAGAGAATATTACGTACTAAAATCCATATCATATGTCATATCAGCCCGAGTGGCCCCATATCAGCCCGAGGGCCGAAAATGTGACATATGATATACCGGTATATGGATTTTAGTATGTAGTATTCTATTTATCATATATATATTTAAAATACTTTATATGCGAGTTCACATATGGTGGTTGAAGAATGTAGGTTTGTCAGCCAGAATTTTGTTGACCAGTGTGATTTCGCTTTTTGATATATAGACAAATGCGATGAATCTAAAACAATTTATTTATTTGTACTGGCAGGTGTAATTATAAAATTAACTTCAATGGGCAAAAGAACACAGAAATTGGCATTAACGTCATTGGCTTTCTGTTCTCAAACGAGTCGCGATTTTGTGTTGACTTTCATCAGTGATGGGAGAAGACTTGTTTGGAGAGCGAAGGGGAAAGACATTCCGCATTTCTTAGCATGACAGATTTGATGGAGGTTCGGCGATGATTTTGGGAGGCCATAAGTGTCGACTAGACGACTACAAAACTGATCTGCACATTATTGAATGTTCCACGACAGGTTTAAAATACCGGAATTATAATATCTTTGTCCTTTTGTTAGATCCATTGCAGGTACTGTGGGAAACTCAAGGATTTCATCTGATTTAAATAGAGATTAATTCTAGATATCATAGAGGCTTAATCGCAAAGTAATGTTGAAAAGTAAAACAATTCAGCGTATGGACTGGCAAAGACGTTCCCGAGACCTGAACCCAATTGAACATGAATTGGACGTTCTTCTCCAACGCATTTCAGCTTTTCCAACACTTATCCAAAATCGACAGGAGTTTCAGACAGCGGTGGTGAAGGAATGGCAACATATCCTAGCTCACGGCTGTTGCGCAGCACGGATCGGCGCTGTACATGTAGGGTTGTTATTGCTTCGCACATCAAAAATAGTTACAGAAGTATTAGAACTGTTTCTATATAAAGAGCTTGAGATCAAAAACTGTTATTGGGATCGGTTTGTAATTATTAATTTACCAATTTAATCAATTACCCAATCTGACATTATCTAATCAATCCACAATGTCGTGATTGAAATTAAAATAAATAGAATTAAAACTTTAAAAGTATTTAAATGGTAATTGTGCCTATACCATATATTTGGATAAGCAACCACTGATACCGTATATAAGGATTTTATTTTTATTCTTCATTCAAATGAAACTGTGCATTATACAACATGTACTTTCTAATTATTTTTACGTAAAGAAAAAATTTGTAAATCCCATGCATTTCAAGACAATCATATTGTTACAACTTCCAGATAATAAACACGGAGAATGTTTTAAAAAAAATATATGGTAGAGATTCATTTTCTATCATTCAATGACTGTCAGTTACACAAATTATATGCAAGTTACATGAAATTCATTGCAATCGTTGTCTAACATATATTACTGAATCTCTTTTTCTAAAACAAAATACGCATCATCTGTCCTTGTATCTTGACCACTCATGGCCCCTTCGTTATTAATTGGCGACTTCCCAGTTTTATTCGAGTTCATTTGATCCAGAGAATGCAATGGCTCTAATATTTTGTAGTCACCATTTGTCATCCGGGCATCTGAGGATACTTCCCGGAAATGATCATATTTCGCACCAACTTGGCCCTCATTCTTTTCGTTCAGATGGTTATATATAAGTGGAGGACAGTCATAGCTATATGAAGCACCTGATTCGCTACTTCCTGTACAAGTCATCTCTTTGGGTATATGATACTGAAAACAGAAGGAGTTTACTTTTGACTAGGACAATAAAAGAAAAACATATTTTCTTTGGTAAAGAAATCAATGCTACCAGTATTTTCTTCAAGTAAAACGGCACCAATGGCAAAAGGTTAATTTGTTTTATCTTTATAATAGCAGCGGTTTCTGTGTTTCCACAAACGAATTTGAACATACATATGTATGCATTGCATGCAGTTATTAAAGTTCTGACAAACTTGATTAATTGTAGGTCTTTAAAACTTTTGAATACTTTTCCTGAATCTAATTAAACATACGTCTAGGAATCTTGATGTACTATACAAAATGTACAAGTAAATGTTGTAGCAATAATTACTATGAGGCGTTGTTTTGGTATTTACTGCCAAAAAGTGATATCACCTATTCGAATCGGTGATATCACCAATTCAAATTGAATAGGTGATATCACCTATTCGAATAGGTGATATCACTTATTCGAATAGGTGATACCACCTATTCGAATAGTTGATATCACTTTTTGGCAGTAAATATCAAAACGGCTCCCCATAAATTACTTACGTTAGCGTCTTCGATATCGCAGTACATGTAATTATTTGTATGATCATTTAGTTGTCCTGTTTTAATGTCTTTTTCTCCTAATGTTGTCGCCTTGGGTGCTGTGTTTGGTGCATCTCTAAAAGTGTAAGATATAACATAACACATCAGTATCGTCATGGTGACAGAATTCAGAAAAAATGTCATGTTTTTAACCTTTCTTTTCATAAATTAAAAAAGTCTGCATACAATAATTTGATAATTGGAACTTTTTTTTATTATTTATGAAAAGAAAGGTTAAAAACGTCAAACACCTGTGCTGTCAATGTGCTATTCATCTGCCGCTTATATGACAGGCTCAACGAAAATGGGAAACTCGAACACTCGAAGTGAAAATATAACATTTTCTGGGTACCTTTCTTTAATACGTCTTTGAAAATTACGGAATATCCCAAGCACACCAAAAGATACAATGACACCAAATAAAAATCCAAATATGGTTCCCAGAGCAATTCCTAATTTCAAAGAGTTAATAAGATTTTCCTGTTGATTTTCTGAAAAAAAGAGAGAACAGTTTACATGTATCATATTTTATGTAGATAATTATCAGGTAGCTTTTTATAATTGGGAACATATATAAATACTAATAAAGAGTGTTTTGTTGGTTTTTGCCTTCTGAATTACAATTTATTCAGAACCTACCTTTTTCTACTGGGACGGATGAAGTGGAACTTATAAGATGTGGAAATGGTCCATCTATATAAGGAAGAACAAAAAAGAAAATGATAACGTATTCTGTAAGTATTTTATTTTGTATAAAATATATTACATGTAAAATAATTTCTCTTTTATTTGGTAAATCATAATTTTCATGGGTTTTTTAATCGCATTGTGTTTGGTAGCATACAAAGGTCCACGGATTTATGGTCCTTACGAAATACAATGTACTAGCATTGAAATTTTAAAGAAGAAGGTACGGTTTTGGCTTTATTGTGCCCTAAAAATTTTTTGTTCTTAAAAAGTTATGAAATTGGCTTTAACAATAGTTGAGTCTAATCTTTAAATTGTGTCGAAGGGAGAATATTTAAGAAAATGGAAAAAATATAATAAGTTAAAAGTACTAAAAGTCTAATCAAAAGTTCAGGATCTTTTCACAAAATTTGTTCATATCCATATGGGTACAAATACCAAAGGTACAAGAGAGACATCTGGACATGGATATTTTAAAAAAGGTTATTTAAACAATTTCCTCATTATACCAATGCATGATAATTGATACAATTTTTAGCATATGTATCTATAGTTTTACTTTATACTCCTACAAGATCCTGAGATAACATCCCTAATTTTCTTAGTGAATATTCATAACCAAAGAAGAAGGTACGGTTTACAGTGTAGGTTTTATTGTGCCCTAAAAATTTAATGTTCTTAAAAAATTATGAAATTGGCTTTAACAATTATTATGGTTGAGTATATGAATATGATAAATCATTGAAGAATATGGCATGAAGGAGGACCGTTCTGGAAATATGACTTCAGTAATTTGGTACAATACTAATTTTAATGCTGAAAAACCTCAGAATGACTCATTTCTGTGCTTATTTCCCTTCAGAAAAAAAGTGCCTGCCACTATCTCCCATTTCAATTTTTGGATACCCGATATCTTGTGTAAACTGCTTTGAAAAATCATATATCTCAAAATCTTTGTAGGCGACTGTGGCAGAGTACGTTCTCCGAAAGAAAATTTCATAAATAATTTAATTCTTCCGCAACTTTTTAAGAAAATACGGGAAAATGCACAAGTTAGTGACGCCACAATTAGCATTAAGGAGGTCGTATGGGAAGAACGATTTGTGTATTCCTACTGTATGGAATTCTCATGATTCAGAGCGAATGAATTTAATTTCTTATATCAGTTTCATATTTTAGAAAAATACGGGGCTTATATGTATATACCGGTATGTTATTTGAACCCCATGTACCAATCATGGTTTGGGTGAATAAAATGAACTTGAACTTGAGCTTAATTTGTATTGAAACTGTACCTTGTTCTTACAGAACCTTGTCTTAGTTTTCTCTTTAACTAATTAATCAATTAATTAAGTAGTGATAAATATTTTCATGTCAGCAACAAATATTTTCCCTAGACTATAAGCCTCGAAAATTTACTTTCCCGAATATAGAATGATTTTACATTGAATTAAATTCTTCTTAATCATATTAATTGTATAAATCAGTCTAGCTTAGTTGGGCATTTCCTTACACATAATGTAATATTTCAAAGATTCTCTCTCTTCCTTTGTTTTCGTATCATCAAATATGTACAAAATATTTTATTATAATTCAACAATAAGGAACGTTGAATGCTGTAAAAAGAAAACACTGCTGCAGCTGCCTCATACCTACAAATGTGCGATTAACGTTCAATCTCTTCAAAATTGTATTTTCTTCCTCATTTTGACAGACTTCTCTGGCCATTGAGAGAACAAACCTTTCGAACAGACATTCCTCTTCTTCTGGGTCGGGATCTGTCATGCAAAGACAAAATCGTTATGTAGTAAACCCACAGTCAAAATATTAATACATGTATATTCGTTAGGACCGGTGCACACGGTAAAGCTTGCCTTATAAGTCTAGAACCTTACGTTTTGCAGGACGTACGGCTCTCATGTCCACACGCTAAGGCAAGACTTACAATATTATAAACAACATTTACATAATTTCCATGTGTTTTTGAACCATAAATAATGTGCAATTTTAAACGGAATAATAGAATACTAGCTAGGACTTTGAAATAGTTTTACCAACCAGTGCATCCATACTTCTTAACAAGGAATAGGTGGTTAACTGAAGTATTTGCGGATATTTTCATTATATTAATCGAATATACATGGTGTTCTTTCTTCAACATACCAACGTGTATGGTTTTTAAAAAAAATATATTGAACTTTGGGTGAATGATTTTTCAGCTAAGTCTTGTATTAAAGGTGCATGGACACAGATTTGAAATTAATATTTTCTGCATAATATTACGACATATTTTTATAGCATTTCACTCAACAATAAATTAAAAATCTTATTTCATTGAAAACTTATTAAAACTTGAAATTTTTTGGCGGGTTTGATTGACACATCCTTACACTTTCACAAATTTTAATTTTATTCTTAATACTTAGGAAAAAAGGCAATCTTGTTGTGTATAAATGAAAAATATTAAAATTATAATCCAGAAAATTCAGAGTAGAAAAGTCCAAAAGAAAAACATACACATAGTATATTGTCAGTCCGTGCAGTTGTGGTGAGTAGACTTTAACAATTGAACGCACCCGGTGAATCGTAAACATCAACAATAACAGAGCTCGTTCCCTGTTTACAAAAACTGTTTACGTTTAACCGGTGTGATCGATTTGCTAAGCTCTGTACAAAACACTTAGCTCGGAATGACGATACTTAAAACGGAGTTTTGCTTTCTAACAGTTCTACCCTGAATTTAAATTATTTTTCTGGATTAAAGTTTTAATATTTCTCATAAATACACAACAAAATTGCCAATTTTCCTAAGTATTAAGAATAAAATTAAAATTTGTGAAAGTGCAAAGCTAGATGTGTCAAGCAAGCCCGCCAAAAAATTTGAAGTTTTAATAACTTTTAAATAAAATAATATTTTTAATTTATTTTTGTGCGAAATGCTATTAAAATATATAAGTCGTAATATTATACAGAAAATATTAACTTCAAATCTGTGTCCATGCACCTTTAAGAAAAAGAGCAGTGTTCTGTTCCTAAGGGCCGGTACATACGGTAAGGCTTGCCTTATAAGTCTTGGAACTTAAGTTCTAGCCTCACCGTGTGTTCATCCATAATACACGTTTTTCGAGCCTTACAAGTCTGACTTCGGAATTTCACTAAATAATGTGTATGATGCAGTGTGAATGCACTGGTCGGTAAAACTATTTCAAAGTCCTAGCTAGTAATCTATTATTCTGTTTAATAATGCGCACTGTTTATGGTTCAAAAACACATGGAATTTATGTAAATGTTGTTTATAATATTGTAAGTCTTGCCTTAGCGTGTGGACATATGAGCCGTACGCCCTGCAAAACGCAAGGTTTTAGACTTATAAGGCAAGCCTAACCGTGTGTACCGTTCCCAAGCCAGACTTGTAAGACTCGAAAAAAAACGTGTATTATGGATGAACACACGGTAAGTTTAGAACTTAAGTTCTCAGACTTATAAGGCAAGCCTTACCGTGTGTTCCGGTCCTTAGACATATTGTTTAAATATTCTTTATGCCATAACTTTATATACCTGTGCAGGCTTGGGTAAACTCTAGTGGATCTTCACCAGCAACAGAAAAATAAGTCTTTACAGCCCTCGCAGTAAATCCAGGTTTATCACCTTTCCCTGTACATTGTACCCTGTAACATTTGAATTTTCATAATAATAAATATTATTCTTAAAGCGATGCAAGAAAAACACAAGTAAACGAGAGAGAGAGAGAGAGAGAGAGAGAGAGAGAGAGAGAGAGAGAGAGAGAGAGAGAGAGAGAGAGAGAGAGAATCACATATTTTCGTGGGGTCAAAATTTCGAGGTTGGGGGAGGGGGGAGGAATATTGCTTTGTGGGGATTTGGTTTCTAGTAATTATATATAATGCATATGAAATTTTACATTTCGTGTTGATCATAAATTTGTGAATCTCTCCACACCTGGAAAAGAACGAAAATTAACCCCTACCAAAAATAGTGATTTTACAGTTTCCTCGATTTGATTCAGAAATTCATTGTTCATATCATGCAACATTTTTTCAATTTCATGTAAATATAAAAAGATTTTTTTTCTCTCCTTTTGCACTTAAAAACAGATATAGAGGGGGTTGGTTATAATTTTATACTTACTGAAGCGAAAACTGTTCCAATGTTGGAGGTATGGACGAGGAATGTATCAATTCACAAAGAAAGAAAAGTAAAAGCAAACCTGTAAAATCGATATACAAAATTATACATGTATGTATAATGTACATTTTATAATTTAAGAAAAAATCTTCACTTATTTCAAGACGCTGAACAAAGTGAATATTCAATAAAACTAGATGAAGGTGGATCATGAAAAGAAAATTGCTCGCTTAGAAATAATTTCCTACGCATTTCAGACCATTTACATTTGGGTATTTGTCAGTTAGTTTGTCAGTTATTATCACTTGTTTGTCAGTTAGAATTTTAATACATTAAAAAGGTCTTGCTCATGCCTCTTTACATGTATATATAATCAGATACATAGCATCAAAGAGGGGTGGGGGGGGGGATATCCACCCCTTTTTTCCAGACACAACTTTTTAGTATTGAAAATGTTCATTTATGTCATACCCCCCTTTTTATTGTTGTGGTATAGCCAAATAGGGGACATGTAGTAATGACATGATTGGGTAAATTTTGGTTCTTAAAGAAGTTGGAACCTACCCGACCGCACGGAATAGGATTTTTGACCTAAGAGAATTTTTCTCACTTCTTTTTTGTCAAATTTTTAGGAGAGTCGATTTTTTTCACACTCGTTGCCCTAGCTGTAATAATGTAGCCCTTTCCGATTTTTTTATCTGATGTTTTCTGGAGAGGGCCCTCCCAAAAAAAAAGGGAGAGGGCTACATTATTGCAGCTATCGTTGCCCCCTTTCAAAAACGATGATACATGCACAATGCACGTCCCCGATAAATTAGGTCCTACTCATAATAAGTTATGACTTTTAAGGGTTATCGCTATATACATTACAGTAATCTTCATCTGCCACAAATTAATAATGTTCAGTATTAATATAAAATAATGAATTAAAAAAAATAATATTTTTTTACGATGAATGTTCATAGTTAAATGAAACGTCGTCACCTCGTCACCTCTAGCAAAAATGTGAATATCCATACCCAAAGTATTCCTTTTAATCCTGAACATAACTTATGCCCTAACTTTTTCTTGCCTGTTTAATTATTATTGTTTCATACCTTTAC
The DNA here is from genome assembly GCF_032062105.1 of Saccostrea cuccullata. Lineage (NCBI taxonomy): Eukaryota > Metazoa > Mollusca > Bivalvia > Ostreida > Ostreidae > Saccostrea > Saccostrea cuccullata. Next base: position 28,771 of record NW_026930312.1, read on the forward strand.
TTATATTGGCCAACTTGTCATTATATTGCACTTGTATCACTTCCTTTGTTATTCAGTGTGTATCTGATGAATTAGTATGATTATAGCACCAAAAAAGACATTGAATCACTACATGTGACAAACAGAGGACACGTTATAGTATATAAAAATAGAAGATGTGATCTTCCGCTAAATCTCCCCCAGTTGGACAGATTATTAAAAATCTCATATTCCCCAACTTGTACATGAGTTTTTGTAATGACTAATATATGACTAAGGGGGTACTTCATTTATATATTTTCTGATATGCATAGGAACCGGAGGCGGGCTAAGGGGGTGGGGGCATGTCCTCTTTTTGTTTGCAAAGATAAACATAAGTACGGGTATTGTAATAATCTGATACGTGTTTGTTCTGGGCTCCAAATTAGAAATAAAATGTTCTGTTCGGTATTGAAAATTGGGGCTTAACCCAATACCCCAAACACCCTCCCCCTGGTCCCCCACAATATTTGGCTTTTGTTTGGTTTTGCCCCCCCCCCCCTGTCAAATTGTAAAATAAATTGTAATTAATTGTAAAAATTAATTAATTGTAATAAATTGTAAAAAAAAAATGTTCTGTTCGGTATTGAAAATTGGGGCTTAACCCACTACCCCAAACACCCTCCCCCTGGTCCCCCACAATATTTGGCTTTTGTTTAGTTTAGCCCCCCCCCCCCTGTCAATTTGCTTCCATCGCCTATGTCTCTTCATGCAGTTAAAAAGTATGAAAATACAAAAGCCTTGAATCATTAGGAAAAACAATTTTATATAGGGGCCTATAGAAGATTTGGAAAAAAAACTCTAGGATTCACTTCTCATATGCTGCTTTTTCTTCACACTTTTATACTTTATAGCAGTAAAAATAAGTGACTGATGAAGCGTTATAAAGTATAGAAGTAAAAACGAGTGCCTGTGATGAAGAGTCATAATGTTTTCAAATCCTACATTTTCATGATGATACAACTTGTGGTATTACACTTCTCCATGTCAGACCTAATTACTAAGTCATATTACATTATACATCTATAATATTCAATTGTAATCAGTGTAATCATATTATAATAATTTGTTCACGCCCCCCTGAGGGCCCTTGATTGGTGAATATATAGAGAATATTACATACTAAAATCCATATCATATGTCATATCAGGCCGAGTGGCCCAATATCAACCCGAGGGCCGAAGGCCCGAGGGCTGATATGGGGCCCGAGGGCTGATGTGACATATGATATGGATTTTAGTATGTAGTATTCTATTTATCATATATTTAAAATACTTAATATGCGAGTTCACATATGGTCGTTGAAGAATGTATGTGCTTGTTAGTGACATTTTTCTTTTAAAATTAAATAGAGCCAATTTTAGGTAACTGGAAAAAAATTAAGACCACAAATGTCGTTTAAGAATTATTTTATATGAATATTTAAATAAAATCAAGTAAATTAACTTTTAAACTTAATACAAACGTTACTTCCGGTTTGATATGGATTTTCGGCCCGCCGGTCCGATACGTGATATGGCTTTTCGGACCGGTCCGTGATATGGGGTATTGTGACGTCACCAGTATCACACCGTGCAGAATCGGTGTATTTACTACTAAGTATATGATAAAATAACATATTGTATTGTATTGTTTTAAAATAATAATTGTATAATGACTGCTGAATCCAGGGTGAAATGTGATAATACACATGTACTACGTGAAATAATTACAGTTTTTTTTTTAACTAGAAATGTATTATACCTAAAAAAAAAATTGTATATGTAGGGTAAAATGACAGACTTCTGAATTACTCATAGAAACTTACGTGTTTCCTTACGCAAGTGTACATTTTAGTAACTCTAAAATACTTGTGAAAAGCAAAGCCTTGAACATCCCTGCGGCTAGATCCGCGCGAGAATTCCAAAAATGGCGCGGGCTCGAAGTACGAAAAAATAAAAATTCCCAAAACAAATTCAGAAGAAATTTTGAAGTGACACTGAGAGAACTGACAAAGGAAATTTCAACATTTGGGGGTGAACAGAGTCTCTTTTTCATCTTGCTGAACTAAAATCAGTTTATAGGTAAACATATACAGCAATATTTTCTTTATTTTCTGAATGGTTTAACATTGTGTGAATGTTATTTGTTTCCTGTCTCCACAGCCTGCCAATCCTTTAAAAAGTTTACAGTTTTTCACATTTAAGGATTTCCCAACTTCCTTACATGTATGCTTAATTAACAATACCATCAATAAAAAAATGATACTGAAGTTTCATGATGATTATTATAAGTGACATACGTATGTATACCAAATTTATGTTTCCTTTTAAAATAATTTTCCTTTAACATTGTTTAAAATGATTATTTTGTAATTTGAACGTGCTACTATAGGCCTACGTGTATTTATTTGATCATGTTGATGATATGGAATTTATTCCATTTGTGTCATTGAGTATTTTTTGGTACATGTATGGGTGAAACATGTTAAAAAAGAAGCTACTTTTTTATTTAGATAGATAACAGCCACAATGTGGAGGATCCATCTATTACAAGTGTGTTTGGTTTTGATGCCATGCTGGTTTGCCCATGTGTTCTGTGATTCAGATGGTAAGGAGTAAATTTAGACACCTCTTTGTTGATTTAGCAGCATGTAATTATATATCTTTTTCAACATTAATTGTTTCAGTATGCATCATTTTATAAATCAAAAATTGTTTTTATCATTTATTTATAACACGTTTAAATTTAAATACATCAATTTATTTGATTTATTCACTGAGATAAATGTCACTGCACAATGTGCATGAAATAATTTGTAACTTTTAGCAATGAAGTTACTGATGAGGAAATGCTGTTTTGGTGTGTTTTTGTTCTATAGTTTTCTAGAAATCTGCACACAAGCACTTGTTTCATTAATAAATTTTTGACTCAAAGTATTATGATCGATAACTGTGTTATTACTATCATGATTATACTATGGGTCACAAAATTTATTACCAAAATATGCCTGTGAGTCTGCATCATTGTTTGATGCTTACGTACCCTTTCTTTCAGATTTTGAGTTTGAAAGCTCAGAGGCCACTTATAATACAGTGAGGAATACCACCATCTCCATTGCTTCTATTATTGGCATTATAACAGGACTGATATTTCTGGGAATTGTTATCGCCATTATTGTTATATGCTGTTGTTGCATGAAAGGTTAGTAACAATTACCTTTATTGTATGATATAATAAAGTTTCTAGCTAGGTTGATATTAAATTTTGTACCCTTACTCTGTCTCTGTGTATTAAGCAATCAAACTAATCATGCTTAGTGTGAAGTTATGATGAGCAAGAGTGCCTCTTTTAAAATTGTGAATAACCTTGCCTCTAAAGTTTAAAACATTAACAAAATTCAGTTGTTTGAAAGTTGTTACATGATACTCAGATGACTTATAAGGCCGTTGGTCCTCTTGTTAATGATAGATGACCAAACGAAAACATTAACAATGTTTATTGAAATTTTATCTATTTTTTTCTCCTGTATTTTTTTTACCTTAACAAAAGTACTCAGTGTGATTATGATTTTATTTAGGACGGCGCTCAGCTGGTCATGTATACAGACAACCTGGAAACCAGATGACTGTCACCACCACCACTCAGCAGTCCTACCCTGGGCAGTATCCTCCCCATCAGCCCTACAACCAGTATCCCCCGGTCCAGAATCAGTACCCCCCTCAGGGCTACGTACAGCAACCACCCCCACCCCAGATGGGATACCCACCTGTCCAGCAAGCACCCCCCATGACTGGGTCAGGTTACCCCCCACAGGAAAATAAAGCCTTACCCACAGGTTTGTACATGCAGATACTGATGTGAAAAGTTCATGTAGATGTATTATATGAGCCTTCCCTTTAAAAGATTCAGATGAAATACATTGATAAGGGAACTTATTTTAGTTTAAAATCAGAAAAGTTTTAATGCAAGTTTTTTTCTGTATGTACATGTAGTATAAACTAAAATAACTGACATAAACAAAGATACCTGAGTGTTAAAATTCTCTGGTACATTGTATAAAGTAAACATTGTATGTGTTAAAATTGTATGTACAGTGGACCTTCAGATATCCGGATGCTTCAGTATCCGGACGATTTTACATCGGAACAGATTTTTAAAAAGTTATTTTGTTTTGTTTAACTGGTAATTCAGATATCCGGATGCTTCACATATCCGGACAAATTAACTAAGAACCAAAGTGTCCGGATAAAAGAGGCTCCACTGTATTAAAATCACAGCACTATTGTATAGTTATAATTTTTTGTAGCACCCCCCGCAGATGATGATTACCCACCTTACCCAGCAACCCCCCAGCAACCCCCACCCTACCCTGGCAACTAGAAAGGAGGGCAAAGGTTTGTTTACAAGATCTGCACCCAATTGTGATATGTTTTTGGAAAGAGTCATTTTTTGTATTGTTTTAATAAAAAAAAGGTTAAAAAGTGGAACATTTACATGTCGATATCGAATATCCTGATTTTATTTTAAAGAATGTCTATTTAATTTGTATTTTTTCTTTTTATTTAATTGTGTACTTTATTTATTTATTAGATGTAGTTTACTTCTGCTCAAGTATTTTCATCCTTTCATACTTGACACAAAAACACATAAGGTCTGAAATTTTAAACAATTTCCTTTCAATACTCAAATTTTAATAGACCATGATATTGATTGATTTCCTAGTTTTATATTATTGATTTAATTTGAAAAAATATTAAATGAATACATTTACCATACATAACTTTTTGAAATATAATACTCAGTATTTTACTTATAGTTTTTTTCTTCTTTTCTGTAACAACAAAATATTATGAGCAGATTTGTGAACTCTTTATAAAAAATCCATTATAAATGTTTTCAATTGATTATAATAAAACTTTATTTAAAGAAGCTGACCTGGTTAGTGCATGCACAAATTGTAATGCATGTATCATATATACAATGTATACTTATATTTTTATTCCATTTAAAGAGCTAATCCTCAAATCTAATGTTAAACTTTATTGTTTTTTGTTGTTGAATAAAGTATTATAGAGAAAAGGATGTTTTAAAAAAAAGAACAGTACTTATAATATACATGTTAATTGTTAATGGACTCAACCAGGGAAGGGGGGATACTCTATTTAATGACCTAACCCCCCCCCCCCCCCCCCCATCAATTTTATATTTTTAAAAATACTGAATATCTTTTTAAAGCTTTTTTCTTGATTTTATCAGGTGGATAAGTTATTATGTCTTGATTCCTTTGAAATGAACAACATTTTTGTTAAATATCTATTTTTTGTGACTACTGGAGACATGTATCTAGACACACATTCATATTTCATAGATATCCCTTTTTTTAGTTCAGTTCTTTTAATACACACGGCATTACATGTATAAATATTACTTACTACTGTATAAAATTAGTGTATTTTTCCCTTGTTTGACTTTTTTTAAAAATTTTATTACATGTAATAAATTATTCTTAAAATAGTGTTGTTTACTTGGTAAATCATTTAGATTTCTTCAAGCAGACTATGTATAAAAATTATTACAAATACATGGATTTGACAATATTTAGTCAATCATATAAACACATTTTTTCAGTTTTATACCATGTAAAATTTGTATAATTATTTAAAACTACAGTAAGATCATATATATCTTAATGATGCATTTGACTAGTTGTCAAAAGTATGAAGAAACAGGGTTCTCCACATTTGAAAATTTAACCATAGAGGAAGCTGCGCGAAGGTGAAATGTGGCCGAAAACACTAATATATTTTAGACTTCCTAATCTTCATTAATCAATGATTGGTTTTACAATTTTTAAACTTACCCACTGCAACACAAAACAATGACATAACTAACACTTTTTAAAGTTAAAAAAATAATAATTAAATTGAAAAGGATTTATCCTGTATCTTACTTCACAAATGTACCAAAATTTGCCAAAAACTGTAGTAACCTTCTGAAGGAATTTATAGAAAAAATGTTATTACAGGTAGCAAGTAACCATGGCATTAGTAGATTATTAATTATAAGAATTGTAGTCTGTTGTATGAAATGTTTTGTTTCAATATGACTAAAACTGATGAATGGGAAGTGTTTTTTTAAGTTAACACACAAAAGAACATTTGGACCAGTGTCCTTTTATTCTAAACGTTTTATTTTTCTAGATATTGCATTAATAACCCATTTTTGTTTACTTCTCCATGTGTCCAGAGCTAAAAATAGTGCCACGAGACGTTTCAGAACAACGGGAAGTAACTCTAAAACTAAAACAACGATTGAGAACCAGGCCCCATGCACATTTTATCAAAAAGATAGTAAAGTTAAAGCTTAAAAACAGAGCATGAGAAATTGATTAAAAACAGAGGAATATTAAATTTTTACAGAGTATTTTTTCCTGGCTCAGAAACTTGAATCGCAAGCGTAACGATTGAGTTTGTAATACCGTACCGGTATTGTAAGCTTTTATAAAACCGTTATATATCTAATCATGTAGTGAACATGTTGAAGTTCCCAAAAAATTATTTACATGTGTACACAAAATAATTAACTCTCAATATATTGATCATCTGATTGACTCTCCATTGATTGTCACGATTCACAGCATAGTCGCTGATTAATGACGTGTTTGTTTAGCACCGTCCGCTTTCCTTCGAGGCATGCCAGGTGCACGGCAGTCATAGTAAAAGACAATTAACTACTCAAGTCTTTAAAAAGTAGGTGTCAGGACTGAAATGCAATAAAATGTAATCATGGCGGATGCCGATTTTGACCATGGTGCAGCTCGTTTAACCATGGCGCACATAAATTTAACCATGGCGGGCTGCCATGGTAAAACCCCTTGTGGAGAACCCTGAAGTAATACATTTTATAAATCAGTTTTGAGTGTTGAAGAATCTTGTTTTTTGTCTCAAAATATTTTTATAAGTTGTTTGTTTATTGTGTACCTTATGAAAGACATGTGCAATTTTTTTTAATCAAATAAATTGTTATATATGTATATATACGTACATTAATGTATGCTTCATTTGTATGAAAGAATTTGTCAGGTTGATATCAAAGTGTACAATCAAATGTCAGAACTAGCCACAGAAATCTAATCTAATGTTAATCTTTCAAATTAGTTTAACATTAAAGATGATTTTGGAAAAAAAAAATCATATAACAAGTTTTTATTTAATGTCATATACACATGCTAATTAAAAAAAAAAAAAAGTTAAATTAAAATTTAGATATTGGAAATCTACATTTTGATTTAAGTTTGTTCTCACTTTAATGTCTTGGGGCCTCTGCTTAATCTTCTTTCTATCTTTTAAGCATTGTTAGTAAACTCCAGTAATTAAGTATAACTTAAAATTAAATCATTATTTTTTTCAGGTCTTTGAGGATATGGTTTTAGCTTTGAAAATTTAAACTTTCTTTGATTTGTTATTGTAACCTTTCTTCAAAAATAATTACCACTACACTGAGAGAATTAGTTTTGTAATATGAAAAAGAAGTGTAATGCATAAAATTGTTTCAATTGATAAATTCCATAATATGCATACATGATTGTACATTGATAGAGTTTTATATAATGAATGTGAGAGATTTTGTTTTATTACATACACTTTTGTTACTAATTTCTTGCTTTATGTATTTTGTTGAAGTAATTTGTTTGCAGAATATTTTGTTTCTCTTACTACCCAAAAACAATGTTGAAATTGAATTCATTTAAGAAGGATTTAACTTTTAAATAATTTAACAATATTTTTGTACATGTGTGGAATGGTTATTGCATGATGATATATTTACTTCATGCAATAAATAGTTTATTATTTTTAAGTCAATTTTGCTATATTTCTAAATGTTTTTACTAAAGCAATGTATATTATGAACTGGATTGACTACACTAACAGACTTATTTGTATTATTAAGAATCTTAGATTTAAATTTGCTCAGATACTTTAAATCTCAATACATATTGAAAACAATATTTTTTGGGGGCACATTATTAAATCATGATCAAAACAGTCAACATGATACATAATTAAGTTGGCTTTTCATATATTCACTTAGTCATGTCAGATCTTTTTCTTTTTTTTTTTATTTTAAATTAAAGAGCTAGTGTTTCATGTACATAAAATTATTCTCATGATTAAAAAGAATTGTTATTTTATACAATAACGGTAATTTAATGTTTAGGAAAAAAATCACAAGGAAAATACTGTTTTATGTTGCAAAATTGAAAAAGAAAATAATGGATTGTAAACATGTTCCTTTTTGTTCTACCACTTTTCAAGCAGGAGTTAAATAACGATTGATAATTGAGAAAGGGTTTTTGATATATAAAGGGTGTTAAGAAAGTTCGTTCCACATTTTTCTTTTATTTTCGAAGAGAAATACGATGAGGAGATATTTACTATTTGTGATGTTTCATGTTTATAGACTCCATTCTTGTTACTGATAAGGTTTTAACTGTCCTTTGATGAATCAGTAAGGGGAGGGCAGGTATTAAAACAGATGATGTCTGTTCAGAAAAATTAAGGATGATGGATATTTGTGATATATATTAAGTACAGAGGTCAAAACATCCTTTTAAATACTATGCAAAAATTATCAAATCTGTGAAAATTTTCAAAATGACAAACCAATTCTTTTGAAAAGTGGTCTATCATTCTAATACCTATACGGTCATCAGCTTGTCTGATGCAAGATAAGCTATGAAGAAACAAAAATAATTATCCTTTATTCTCACTCAAAATGACCATCATTTCTATCATTTAAGTGTTTTAAATATGTTATTTATATTTCCATATGGAAGAAAAATCCTATAACTTCCTGCAAGAAATGAATTGCTATAAATCCAAAGCACGTTCTTGTGATTTTTTCAGAATTGAATATTCATCTCTTTAGTTAAGCACTACTTCGAAATTTTTGAAAATATTTCATTTTGGAACGAACTTTCTTAACACCCCTTACATGTGTGTATCTAGATGCCGCGGTAAATGCCATAGCAATGGCTTTTCATTTTATAAAGATGAAGGTTTTGAATAAATTAAGCCCCATGAGAATATTTATATTTAAAACTAGTATCCTTTTTGGGAAGCAAAGCTACATAAATATTTTGGATGGAGAACTCCAGCTTGTTTTGAACATATTTTATTGTATAATTTATACAAAGGGATTGGTTACAAGTTCTTGCAACTTAAAAAAATCCTTTCCCTGTAATATATACAATAATTATAATAAGTGATTGCCAAAATAACAATTGAAGGTGTAAAGTTATACATATACATGATGTAAATACTCCAGCTTATAAAAGAAGAAATATCTATTAGACAGTTTACTTGATTTTTACAAAGTAATTTGCACCCGGTAATTCACTAATTCACTCCAGTGTTACAACACACTTTGAAAAATTACGCACTTTGAAAAAAAAAATTATAAGTGCGTTAAATTTTGGACCTAATCAATGCACTTTGAAAAAATAAAATTTCTTTTCAAAGTGCGTTAATATCGACCATATTACATGTAACGCACTTTGAAACAAAAATTTATATGGCTTGGTTAATATGAATAATTTAACCTATTGAATAACTTTTCGGTGATAAGATTACTACAGGATGTGGAAGTGGGCGATTTTAATTTTTCCATAATTTAAAAATTCTTTCTCTATTCACTGTTTTACTGTACTTAATTTTTTTTACAGTTTGCATGCATTTTATGTAAACTAAAATTTATTGAAATTTTCAACGTCATACCAGTTGTCGTAGCATAGGCATCGTACCCGGGGGTGGGGGCTTATATTTTGCAAAGATATACATAATATAGGCATTTAAAATTATTTGTTTACCTTGGGGGCGGGGCCTTTTTATCATATTCTACCGACGGTAGCTTTTTACCTTCATCACTTGCATACGGAGGTTTTTTCTATCAGTTGATTCGATACACAAGATCATGCTCTACGTATGAACAATTTATACCAGAAGTCTCTGTCGAGACTGTAGCTCTACTGGTTTTTAGTTATAATAAGTAGAGAGAAAGAAGAGAAAAGCAGCAGTTGGGACATAAACTTTACAAAAGCAATAAACAGAATAATGATCCTTGATTAAGTCTCTTTTTGTGGCAAGATTGCAATAAGACTACAACTGTGGGAGTAGCCTTTTAAAATAAAATCAGACAGAATTTTCAATTTTAGTTACCATGGCAACATCAATCACGAAATCCAAAACACAAAACTGATAACTATGTATCTCAGTGTAGTCTACTTGCATGTATCTTAGCGTTGTGTACTTTTGTGTGAAGTTATATTGAAATCAAACCAAAACTGTAGAAGGAGTAGCATTTAAACAGTATTTTACAAAAAATTCTATTTTTAGTAACCACGGCAACACCATTTATTGAAATTAAAAACCGATATACAAAATTATGTATCTTAGTGTAGTCTATTTGTGTGTGAAATTAAATTGAAATCAGACCAAAACTGTGGAAGTAGTAGCATCTTAAAAGTACCTTACAAAAATTTCTATTTTTAGTAACCACGGCAAAACATTCATCGAAATTAAAAACCGATATACAAAATTATGTATCCTAGTGTAGTCTACTTGTTTATAAAGTTATATTGAAATCAGACCAAAACTGTAGGAGGAGTAGCATTTTGAAAGTATTTCACAGAAATTTCTATTTTTAGTAACGCAAAACCGTTCATTGAAATTAAAATCCGATACACAGAATTATGTATCTTAGCGTAGTCTACTTGTTTGTGAAGTTTTATTGAAGTCAAACCAAAACTGTAGGAGGAGTAGCATTTTAAAAGTATTTTACAAAATTTGCTATTATTAGTAACCACGGCAACACCGTTCATTGAAATTAAAAACCGATACACAGAATTATGTATCTTACTGGAGTCTACTTATGTGTTAAGTTATATTGAAATCAGACCGAAACTGTAGGAGGAGTAGCATTTTATAAGTATTTTACAAAAATTTCTAATTTTAGTAACTAGGGCAACACCGTTCATCGAAATTAAAAACCGATACACAGAATTATGTATCATAGTGTAGTCTACTTGTGTGCCAAGTTATATTGAAATTAGACCAAAATTGTAGGTGGAGTAGCATTTTGAAAAATTGTTTACAGACAGACAGCTAGACAGACGGACGGACGGACGACGGACGCATTACTATCGCATAAGCTCTTCTGGTCTCTGACCAGTAGAGCTAAAAACGATGTAAATTATTGACAAACAAGTTGATGAAACAATAATCCCAGCAGTTTCGTTTAATGTAATCATTTCGTAAGTTCTGTGGTCGATAGTCGATACAATGACCTTGTCAGCAAATACAATTTATAATTGAGTGAAATGTTGACTGACGTTTTTCATACTAATTGTTAGTCCATTATTTATGCACTGAATTGACGACGGATTTTCCCGTTATTTCCCGATCATGACATGGAGCTAGCACACGGCGGGTGTGGCCGGTCACCAGGGTATGCTCACTCCTCCATGGCATCTGATCCCACCTCTGATATTTTGGAGATCCGTGGTTGCACTGCTCTTATATATTTTGTATTGTTTGATGGACTTTTGATCTTGAAAACTGTTTGTTATCTCCATATGTTTCATTCATAGATTTTCAAAAACCAAAATTGTTCAAAATAACCAATTCCATTTTAAGGAAGAAGGTGAAAAGGTTAAAAGTCCTAAAAGACTCGCCGTAGATATCAATGAGTCAACTGGATGATTGCACCCGTAATTCAAATTATTTACTTATCTTATAAAATTAATCCTAGTTCTTCGTTCTGAAGAAAAAAGCTAATTTTGAAATAAAGCATTTTACTTGTGTGAGAATTTTACCCTTGCATATTCATTTATTTTTAGCGCCTTTTAAAAACTATATCCTTTATACCTTTAAATGAAAGAGCTATTCAGTTTTCTGAAGTCAGCAACATATGCATACTAATGTTTTTTCGAAACTCGAACAGATGAATGACACAACATTAATTTTAAAAGAAAAAAAGGAAATTAAAAGAAAAAAGATGTATTTAAAGCAACAGAACAGCATCACAAAATGGCGGTATTTCAGGATGGCAACGTAAGCACAGTATCGATGACGTGGATCACACCATTTGAAACGCTGACGTCAGCCTGTGTAACGGTTGCATCATTTACCTTAACCGTACCTCCTGTAATACAGAACGATGATTATTAAGCATGTTAAGTATAGTATGATAAATATACATGTACTGATTGACAGATTAAAACTGTTTAAATATGTTTCAAATTCGCCCTTGCCATTGCATTTCTAGCTTAAAATTTATTTTCACGAGTACATTTTGCTTCTATTTAATAAATCAATTTTGAAACAGGATATTTACCTTTCCAAAAATAGTTGTGAGGTTTTATTTCAGTGCAATCAGAAATATTTTAATACACGCAAAATTAACACTTAAATATTCAGTTGAAGTTTATTTCGGGAATGATTATTTTAATTTTGAAATAGAAGCAAACCGTATTAATTAAAGAAAAAATAATTTAAAAGCAAGAACTGTATTCGCAATGGGAATATTGAGATATGTTTACATGACTACGAATTTTTTTCCAAGGCAAGACTAAATAGATTCTCCTTAGACAGGAATGGATAGCAGAAATCTAATAATCATTTTAAGTTAAAGTGGCGTAATATAATACTGTATAATGCCAGGAAGTTATGCTTCGTAAAAAAGGTTTCTAATCCAAGTAAATGGAATGTGATGAGGGACCGAGAAACATAGATTTATTAAATTAGGCTAACCATTAATGCTGATCCTGACTTCTGATTTCTGAACCGTGGGAACTTCCATTCCGTCTTTTAGACCAGCACTGTAAACCGTTCCCGAGACCACGTGGTAGGTTAGGAGATCTGGAAATAAATTTCAGATTTAATTAATAACAGCCAATAATTATTGTTTATTTATACCGGTTGACAATGCATTAGAGATACTTAATTGTTACATGTATTTGTGAATTGACATAAAAGCATGTTTTTTTTCCTTTCTAGAACTACCCAGGCACTTAATTCTCTTGCCCACATTATATTGACGATGCAGAGAAAACAACCTGGATATGACGCTGATTCAAAGTTCTTAGTTTTAACAAACAAACTTTGTATCATAATGTGTAATATTAGTATGCACATTGATTTAAAAACATGCAAACAGCTGTAAATCTGCATAACAAGGTTCACTATTCCGATAAAAAAAACC
>NW_026930313.1:0-41246 GCF_032062105.1 Saccostrea cuccullata
CTTGTATATACAGATCACAACCCCCTGACATTTTTGCATAAATTGTCAAACAAGAATCAAAGACTGACTAGATGGAGTTTGTTGTTACAAGAATACAACATAACAATTAAGCATATCAAAGGCAAAGACAATGTTATTGCAGATGCCTTGTCTAGAGTATCGTGAACATACATGATTTTGTATTAATGTACATATATTTCATTTTGACAATATAAGTTTTCATTGACATTCAAACTTTTTAAGGGGGGAGGTGTTGTGAGGTGTGTTGTATTTGTATTATTTCATCATGTATATTATTAGTAATATTAAGTTTCTTGAACATTCCAGAGTGGTCAATATGTTTGGTCATTTTTTCTAAAACATTCTTGAACTTTGTTTATGTCTAGAACTTTCCAGGAATATCATGTATTTACAATTTCTAGAATATTCTAGATTTATAATACTGTATAAATATCCTGTCAATTCGATGCATAGAGACACTTGTCGTATGAGCACCATTGAGTTACAACTGGGATATAATTTCACTGGGACATTGTGTGCAGCAACGGACACTCTGATGTATGTATTTTTAGATTTTTGCTAAGTTTGTACTTAATGATTTGTATATTACTGTAAATAAATTATTGTTAAGTTTAAACTGTGTGATTGATCTTTGCTGGCATTTAGGGTTATTCTGACCCATAACATTATGAAAATGCAGATAAATGGATGATGTGCACTTTTTATAAAGACTGAACCTTGTAATTGTAAAAATAATAAGTTGACACCAAAAAATACTTTTATGTGGCATTTTTTGTATTTTGAAGTACAAATTTGTGCACACTGACTATGATAAAAATTTTCAAAAATTCTAGCATGCAAATTGATGTAGATAAATTTGAGGATTACTATTGTCAGATCTTTTCATTTTTTAGCTCTACTGGTCAGAGACCAGAAGAGCTTATGCGATAGTAAGGTGTCCGTCGTCCGTCCGTCTGTCTGTCCGTGTGTCTGTAAACAATTTTTCAAAACGCTACTCCTCCTACAGTTTTGGTCTGATTTTAATTTAAGTTGGCACATAAGTAGACTACACTAAGATACATAAAAAAGTGCATCGGTTTTTGATTTTGATGAACGGTGTTTCCATGGTCACTAAAAATAGAATTTTCTGTGAAATTCCTTTAAAATGCTACTCCCCCTACAGTTGTGATCTGATTTCAATATAACTTAGCACACAAGTAGACTTCACTAAGATACATGAAATAGTGCATCGGTTTTTGATTTGATGAACTGTGTTGCTATGGTTACTAAAAATAGAATTTTCTGTGAAATTCTTTTAAAATACTACTTCTACAGTTATGATCTGATTTCAGTATAACTTGGCACATAAGTAGACTACACTAAGATACATAGAATAGTGCATCGGTTTTTGATTTCGATGAAAGGTGTTGCCATGGTTACTAAAAATAGAATTTTCTGTGAAATTCTTTTTAAATGCTACTTCTCCTACAGTTATGATCTGATTTCAGTATAACTTGGCACACAAAGTACATGGTACATGAAGATACATAAATTAGTGCGATCGGTTTTGGATTTTCGTTGAACAGTGTTGCCATGGTTACTGAAACATAGAAATTCCTGTGAAATTCCTTTAAAACACTACTCCTCCTACAGTTTTGATCTGATTTCAATATAACTTGGTACACAAGTAGACTACACTAAGATAAATAAAATAGTGCATCGGTTTTTGATTTCGTTGAATGGTGTTGCGATGGTTACTAAAAATAGAATTTTTTGTGAAATTCATTTTAAATGCTACTCTTCGTACAGTTATGATCTGTTTTCAATAAAACTTGGCACACAAGTAGACTACATTAAGATACATAAAATAGTGCATCGGTTTTTGATTTCGTTGAACGGTGTTGCCATGGTTACTAAAAATAGAATTTTTTGTGAAATTCATTTTAAATGCTACTCTTCGTACAGTTATGATTGTTTTCAATATACTTCTTGGCACACAAGTAGACTACACTAAGATACATAGAATAGCGCATCGACTTTTGATTTCGATGAACGGTGTTTCCATGGTTACTAAAAATAAATTTTGCTGCTGGAAATTTCCAGCTTGAAACTCCTCTCCTTCTACGGTTTTGGTCTGATTTCAACATAACTTGGCACACAAGTAGACTACACTAGATTCATGAAATAGTGCATCGGTTTTTGATCTCAATCGAACGGTGTTGCCATTAGTACTAAAAATAGAAATGTCCGTGAAATTCCTTTAAAACGTCACTCCTTCTACAGTTTTGGCCTGATTGCAATGGCTTCTTTTCTTATCTTCTATAAGTACAAACCAGTGAGCTTCTACAGTCTCGACAACTTGTGGTTTTTTATTGCATGTGACACTTGGAATTTCAATTTTTGTTGTTTATTTATTTTTAAGAATTCTGATAGGGAAAATGTTTAAAAGTCAAAGTGTAAATTCAAGTGGAATGAAAATTTTATATGCAAAATTCAATATCAGGTTTAGTTCTAGAAGTGAAATGAGTTAATATTTATACATTTTCAAAAAAGTTGCACTGTGATCATGTCATAGGAAGTGTGTGCTGTGAAATTTACGCATTTATGTTCATAGTGAAACAAGACCTCTTTGAGAGTCTCAAGTTTAAGTCTTTCGATTCAGTTTACGGAAGGAAGCGGCATGTTTTACCACACATGCATAGGTAAACAAATTTCAGTCATTCCGAATTTTTTAAAACCTTTTCCTCCTTTAAGACATAATTTTTAAAATGCTTGATAAAAGCATAATTTTTAGAAAATGCTTGATAATGTATTAGAATTATCACTATATGTCAACCCCAAACTGCTATATATACGCTATAAGTACTTTGTGTAGCGAGGAGCTGTATCCAACCTTTTAGAGCCAGATTGAGGCACTTTATATCACCTGAAGGAGCAGCAGTTTAAGGTTTCAACATTCAAAAGTCTATTGAATGCCATGTCATTACACCAGAAAGAAAAACTATTAATGATTTTATACAAGAATATAGACTGAATAATCGCAAAAAAAATCGGGACTCTTAGATGGAGTAATTACAATATTTAACTAGTGCTAATTGTAACGGGAACCGTTACAGATGTACCCAAACGCTCCCCAAATCCCTTTTCGTGCCATATTCCCTGTAAGCTTTATTAAAAAAGGCAAACTCTATGCATTTAAGACTTTATCAACGTTTTCCCAGAAGTATACCAAGTATATTCAAATTTTAGCATAGCACGCGTGCGCATGTGAATGCATATGCATAATGACAATAACACCTTGTCTCCACTATTTAGAAATCTTGATATACTAAATATTGAAGCGTTTAATCCAAAATTAAAAATACGATCATTCAGGTGTATTCTTAATTTTACCAATTTCACGTGCACGCACGTGCATGCATGTGCATGATGACCATACCCTCTTGTAGGAGTCTATTATGTCTGTGTAAGGTCCAAATCCCATCCTGTTTGGTTGAAAAACAAGGGAGTTACAGCCATTTAAAGTTTAAGCCAATCAGATTGCAGCGCACGTGCATGTGCATGCATTTATGAAAATTGTTACATATCATATTGTAGGATATCTTAATGCATGCCTATGTCCAAGATTTCATAGCATTTCGTCAAAAAACGAAAAAGATATTGATATTTTTGTTTCAGCTAATCAGATCAAAGCGCACGTGCACGCACGTGCATGCATGTACATGACGACCATACCTTCTTGTAGCAATCCATTATGACTGTCTATGTTCTAAACCCCATCTTGTTTGGTTGAAAAACAAGGGAGTTATAGCCATTTAAAGTTTAAGCCAATCAGATTGCAGCGCACGCGCATGCGCATGTTTTCATGACAATTGTTATATATCATTTTGTAGGACATCCCAAAGTATGCCTATGTTTTAAATTTCGTAGCATTTTGTCAAAAAACAGAAAAGATATTGAGGTTTTTGTTTCAGCCAATCAGAGCAAAGCGCACGTGCATGCGCGTGAGTTCGTGCTAATTTGACAGTGTCATATTATTAACACTATTAATATATCTTTATATAATGAGTTTCAAAGCATTTTATCAAAAAATGTAAAAGTTATGACTATATTAAATATATCAGTCATTTCACTCATTTCACGCGCCCGCACGTGCAGGCGTATGCGCGCAAAATGACCTTCGTTCCGCACACCTACACTACACACCCATTAACCCTAAAAAGGTTTTAACTTTGTTTGGTGAACAGTTTCTGAGAACACTCGCGGACAAAAAAGTACCGGAGAACAAATAAGAAAAAAAAAAAATAATAATAATAATAACTAGTGCTAATTGTAACGGGAACCGTTACAGATGTTCCCCAAACGCTCCCCATTTCCCTTTTGTTGCCTTATTCCCTGTAAGCTTGATTAAATAAGACAAACGCGATACATTTAAGACTTTAACAAAGTTTTACCAGAAGTATTCAATTTAAGCATTGCACGCATGCGCATTTGAATGCATGTGCGTAATGACCATATCATCTTGTCTACACTATTGATAAATTTTAATATACTAAATATTACAGCATTTAATCCAAAAATATGTTGAATCTAGTGTATTTGGAATTTTACTCATTTCACGTGCACGCACGTGCATGCATGTGCATGATGACCATTCCCTGCTGTAGGAGTCTATAATATCTATCTATGTTCTGAATCCCATCCTGTTTGGTTGAAAATCAAGGGAGTTATAGCCATTTAAAGTTTCAGCCAATCAGATTGCAGCGCACGTGCATGCGCGTGACTTGATTAAAATTACTATATATCATATTGTAGGATATCCTAAAGCATGCCTTTGTTTTAAATTTCAAAGCATTTCGTCAAAAAACAAAAAAGATATTGAGATTTTTGTTTCAGCCAATCAGAGCGAAGCGCACGTTCATGCACGTGCAAGTATGTTCATGATGACTATACCTTCTTCTAGGAGTCCATTATGTTTGTCTACGTTCTAAATCCCATGCTGTTTAGTTGAAAAACACGGGAGTTATAGCCATTTAAAGTATCAGCCAATCAGATTGCAGCGCACGTGCATGCGCGTGATTTGATGAAAATTCTTATATACCATATTGTAGAATATCCTAAAGGATGCCTATGTTTTAAATTTCAAAGCATTTCGTCAAAAAACAGAGAAGATATTGAGATTTTTGTTTCAGCCAATCAGAGCAAAGCGCACGTGCATGCGCGTGAGTTCGTGCGAATTTGACAGTATCACATAATCTACACTACTAATCTATCCTTATATAATGAGTTTCAAATCATTTCATCAAAAAATGTAAAAGTTATAGCTATATTAAGTATATCAGTCAATTCACTCATTTCACGCGCACGCACGTGCATGCGTATGCGCGCAAAATGACCTTCGTTCCGCACACCTACACTACACACCTATTAACCCTAAAAAGGTTTTAGCTCAGTTGGGTGAACAGTTTCTGAGAACACTCGCGGACAAAAAAGTACCGGAGAACAAATAAGAAAAATAATAATAATAATAATAATAACTAGTGCTAATTGTAACGGGGACCGTTACAGATGTTCCCCAAACGCTCCCCATATCCCTTTTGGTGCCATATTTCATGCGCGCTTCATTAAAAAGGACAAAATCTATGCAGCTGAGACTTTTACAACGCCAAATTCATTCAGATTTTAGCATTGCACGCATGCACATGTGAATGCATGTGCGTAATGACCATATCATCTTGTCTACACAATCTATATATTTTAATATACTAAATATTAAAGTATTTAATCCAAAAGTATTTAAAAAACGCTCATCTAAGTGTATTTTTTATTTTACCCATTTCAGGTGCACGCACGGGCATACATGAGCATGTTGACCATACCTTATTGTACAGTAGAAGTCCATTACATCTATCTATGTTCTAAATCACACCCCGTTTGGTTGAAAACCAAGGGAGTTATAGCTGTTTAAAGTTTCAGCCAATCAGATTGCAGCATTCGTACACGCACGTGTATGCATGTGCAAGGTGACCATACCTTCTTGTAGAAGTCCATTATATATATCTATGTTCCCAATCCCATCCTGTTTGGTTGAAAACCAAGGGAGTTATAGCTATTTAAAATTTCAGCCAATCAGATTGCAGCGTACGTGCACGCACGTGTTTTCATGATAACCGCTATATATCATGTTGCAGGATATCCTACTGCATGGCTATATTCAAAATTTCAAAGGATTTTGTCAAAAAACAAGAAAGATATTGAGACTTAAGTTTCAGCCAATCAGAGCGTAGCGCACGTGCATGCGCGTGAGATCTTGCCATATTGACCACGTCATCTTGTTTATACTACTAATATATCCTTACATTATGAGTTTCAAAACATTTCATCAAAAAATAGAAAAGTTACGGCAATATACATTATATTAGTCATTTCACGTGATGCACGTGCGCGCTCTTGCAAGCACGTGCGCGCAAAATGACTTTCGTTCCGCACATCTACATGACATGCCTACTTATCCTAAAAAGGTTTCCCCTTAATCGGATGTGTACTTTACAAGATCATTCGCGGACAAAATTTTCCCGAGAAGAAAAAATAATAATAATAAGAAACCGAGTAAAAACAATATGTTCCCCAACTTCGTTTGGGGAACATAATAAGAAACAGAGTAAAAACAATATGTTCCCAAACTCCGTTTGGGGAACATAATAAGAAACCGAGTAAAAACAATATGTTCCCAAACTCCGTTTGGGGAACATAATTATTTCGAAATTTTTCTAGATGGCGTTGAGATGGACAATTTAAATAATGTTTGGTTATCAGGGAACTTACAGTTTATCTTAACCTTCAGGGGACTTTGCAAGTTTGATGTACTTTGTTTCATATTGCTGGGTTTGCACTTTAGTGTTGGTACGTCGGAATTATAAATCCATCATCTTTGTTGCAGATTCCAAAAAGAGTCACACTCATTGACACACAAGAAAAGTAATCTGTTGTTATGGTTTCAGAGACATTCACTGACTCAACTTCTGCATAACTGATGGCCCCAATATCTGCAATTTCTTCGATTCTAGTTTCGGGCATGTTGTAAGCGAATTGATATTGTCAAAATTTCGTACCGACACATACCAGGCACATGGTTGATTGGAGTCAAAGGCATACTGTTTCCTTACGATAAAAATCAGGTGTTTGATGAACTGAATGATCTTCAGAAGACCAGTGCTTCAAGTAGTTGCTCATCAAGTGAGTTTTACTTCACAAATCTTGTGGACTCTTACAAAAGAATAGACACATGGCAGCAGAGAAGACAGTCTTGTCCTTTATTGGTTCAAAGGAGTCATTCAAAGATGTTCTTGCAATGATTCCGAAATTACACCGCACAGATATTATGCTGCCCTTAATCATTCGAAGAAAATTGGTGCTGCACTTCCCATTCCAGACAAGAAAATTAACAGACAAATAAATGGATCCAGATAAACTTGATGCTTTCCTTGGTTTCATTACCTCCAGCCATATTGTTCGTGACATCCCGTATTGGGAAAAGAAATCAGTGCAAAGTATGCCAAATGTTGTGATGTGCATGAGTTCTGCTAATTCAGCAGTACAAAGCTTACTATCAAGAAAACAACGTTATGCAATTAGGTATGCAATTTCACCTAGATATATTTTGAACATTTTATATTTTGTTACTTAATTGAACGTCTTAGTAATAGTAAGATCATATTAAGTAAAATGTTAGTGATTAAGAAGGGGCGGAGGGAGCGAAGCAACCGAGCCCCCTTCTTAATCACTTAAATTTTACTGAAAATGATCTAACTTACTTATAACCTATCTTAACAATTAAGTTATCAACTTATTTTACTGATAATGATCTAACTTACTTATAACCTATCGCGCTTTTTCATTGGCTAATGAGTCAGCCCGCAGAGTTACTGCATAGACATAAAATCTTAACAATTAAGTGATCAACTTAATAGGAAATTTAGCAGCTGCTGATTGGAGGAAAAAGCGGGTTTATATGTTCTAAATGCAAATAGGTAGTTTTTCCTCGCAGTTTAATTAATGTGCTACACATTTTATAATTATAGAGAGTTTATATGTTCAAGAAAAAATTTTTAAATCAAAATATAGAAACAAATCCCAAAATAAATGAATACAAAAAATATCTTACAGTGTATATTCATTAACTTTTTAGTATTGTTTTATTTAAAAATAATTATATTTTCACACATATTTGTTAAAAATGTCATTTTGACAATTTTACAGGAGATAGAATAATGTTCAGGATTCTTTCACAATGTTGTGGCCAAGTCAGAAAGAGTCTGGAAGGCCTAGACTACTTTGTTGCAGAAGGAGGTCGTGCATTTGTAACTCTGCACGATGACATTGACAAGCTGCTGAGTTATCAAGTGATTTCTGGTGACCTGCAGAAGGACTATCAGGCTCTGTTCTTGCAGTCTAAACAGTATCTAAGAACAGATTTCAAGGAAAGAAATATCGCTGATTGCTCAATGGCCTCTAAATGAAATGAACATACTCTGTCTTAATCAAAAAATGTCTGCACCATGTATGAATCAGTTGTAATTTTTGTTAAAAAGATATTATTTTTTTATATTCTGGTATTAATACATTATTGTACTATTTATCGATCTCTCGTAAGATAGGAGCCCAGGATATATATTAATACTATATTGTTGTATGGTATTCATATGATTAATTATACATGCAATGTCCAAAATCATAAGCATCAAAACAAACTTAGGATGATCTTAGGACAGGTATTATGTTGTCTCTAAAGTTGGGAAAAATTTAGGAAAGTTACTAAATTTAGGAAAGCTTCGAGAAACTGACTTAAGACTAGGACATTTCCTTAGACGTTCTTAGGACACACCATGATCCTCAGATAGCTTCGTGAACATACCTGCTAGATTCATGAAAATCTTATTTCTCTTAAACTGTATCAATCTGTTTTCCTTTCATAGGGTACAAATGTCAACTTTACAAAAACACTTTACATGGCCTGGATATCGACAATCTGAAAAATTATCCCCCTTCCTGTTCATGTTCTTCTTCGCCCTATAACTATAGTCCTGA
This sequence comes from Saccostrea cuccullata, assembly GCF_032062105.1. Lineage (NCBI taxonomy): Eukaryota > Metazoa > Mollusca > Bivalvia > Ostreida > Ostreidae > Saccostrea > Saccostrea cuccullata. The sequence continues at coordinate 9,088 of NW_026930313.1, forward strand.
TGGACACGTTATTACAGGTGACGTGAATATAGTTCGTAATGAGGACCTTAGATCACTTATTTTAAAAGGTCCTAAATATAGGGAACCCCGATCCTTCAACTGGCGTCTGAATTTCATAAATATTATAGATTCTGTTGTAAATTACGCCAGACGATGGGCGAAATATGAAAAAGAAGACATTGGTACCTTGTCAGAATGGATTGAATGTATCAGATCCATGTTAAAGTCACGTATCAAAAGATTGAGGGGCAAAATGAAAACCATCTATCCTTCCGTGATCAATAAACCAGAAGTGAAAAAAGAATTAGATATATTACACGATCTGTACGTACTGGTTCCTGCCGACAAAGCAGGTAACAACTTTGTCTTCGTTTGTAAGGCTCATTATATAAATTGCATTCTAAAAGAACTTGGATTTAATTTTTCAAAATCACCTGTCAGTTTTGAATACTTTTAATATTCCACTGAGCCAAAATGAATTTGAACTACCTTATATATATTGGATTCCGAAACTTCATAAGAATCCTTACAAACAAAGATACATTGCAGGTTCCAGTAAACGTTCAACCAAGCCTCTTTCATTACTTCTCACTAAAATATTGACAGTAGTGAAGGAAAAACTTTAAGAGTACTGTGCAACTATATACTCTAGAAGTGGTGTAAATCAGATGTGGATACTTAAAAATTCTAAAGAACTTTTGGACAATTTGAAATCACAAGACTTTACAAAAACCAACAGCATAAAAACTTACGACTTTTGAACTTTATACACAACGGTTCCCCACGACAAATTAAAATCCAGGCTTTTTGATATCATTGACAGCTGCTTCTTCAACAAAAATGGAACTCGTAAATTTACTTACCTCGTCATCTGTCATTTGAAAAATTATTTTGTGAAAACAGATTCTGATTGCACCCATAAGTACTCTGAAGTTGACATCAAGAAGATGCTTGAGTTTCTGATTGACAATATCTATGTGGTTTTTGTAGACCAGGTATTCTAACAATCTATTGGAATTCCCATGGGTACAAATTGCGCTCCGTTATTAGCAGACTTATTTTTATATTCATATGAAGCAGAATTTATGCAAAATCTTATGCGTGAAAAGAAGAAAACACTTGCTGTGGCCTTCAACTCGACATTTAGGTATATCGACGACGTATTGTCAATTAATAATGAAAATTTCCATTCCTATGTCGATACGATATATCCTGGTGAGCTTGAGATAAAAGATACCACAGAGTCCGACACTTCCGCTTCATACTTGGATATTTTACTTGAAAAAGACACTAATGGTAATCTAACAACCAAGCTATATGATAAACGTTATGACTTTAAGTTTTCTATCGTCAACTTCCCTTACTTATGCAGCAATATACCTTCATCACCTGCATACGGAGTATACGAGGGTTGTCCCGTTAAATCTTGGACAAGTTGTCTAGTTTGAAAAATAATCACTGCGTTCTGAAAGTTTCACTAATTTTTAGTACATATATTATAAATATACATAGCAATTTTCAAATAGATTTATGCAAAAATATTAAATAAACGAATTATGTGATTTTATGTTATGCACTGTAGCGCCCTACGGCGCACGGATGATAACGTCGACGTGTCTAAAAAAGCGTCACGCTTCATATTTGCTAAAATAAAGTTGGATAAGCCCCACTTAAATTTAGAAATTTTATTGTTTTACATACGTGAGTGTTTATTACCAGTTAAGAAACCAATGTGGAACACTCATGCGATCTTCTGAATATTTATGAGCAAGTTAACTAAATGAGAATCTCATATCGACGGTCGACAGTGACAGCGTCTTTTACTATTACAATGGCAGTCTGTCCGCATGTTTTGTACTATCTGGGGACTCAATCAAGAAAACTTCGCTAAGAAAACGTCCATTTTATTTGTATACTAAAAATCTGGTGATATTTTTCATATTTTCTCTCTTCTGTATTCCTTTAAATTATTTTATGGTGTCATTACAACAATACTAATGTAACTGAACTGCTCTCCGGTGCGCCGTAACGTCATGAAACGTCGCCATTTTTCGTGTATTGTGTATACAACTTTTCCTTTTCGAATGCTCGGGAAACAGCCAAAATTTAACCAAATGCATTGAAATCTTCAAAAAGACGATAGAACTGATTAAGGAATCGAATTAGGATAATTTTCATCCTAATCTTATGTATTGAAAACTTTTATAACGAATTAATACTTGTATATTCTCTAATACAACCTTGTTATTTTTACCGTGCGCCGTAGGACCGTACTCTGTGCACCTTCAAGCAGAACAAAATGTTTATTTTTGTATATAACTAATCATTTGTCTAATGTAATATTATTTCTCTGTTTCAGGTATCAGTCATCCTTAGTTAATTAAAGAGTTACTCATTGGATGATGGTTATCATTTAGTATATATATTATCAAAAACATTATGATACACTTAAATATGATGAATAAACATTTACTGAAAATTTAGCTTAGTGCGCCCATTACTTTTCGAGAAAAACGATTTGTCCACGATTTTACGGGACAACCCTCGTATATCTCTCAGTTGATTCGATACGCAAGAGCGTGCTCTACGTATGAGCAATTTCTTAAACGAGGTAAATTAGTGACAAGCAAGTTGATGAAACAACAATATCAACAGACTCGTTTAAAGTCATCATTTCGTAAATTCTATGGTCGATACAATGACCATGTCAGCAAATACAATTTATCATTGAGTCAAATGCTGACTGACGTTTTTCATACCAATTGTTAGTCCATTATTTATATACTGAATTGACGACGGATTTTTTCGTTATTTCCTGATCATGACAACGAGCACACGGCGGGTGTGACCGGTCGGCAGGGGATGCTCACTCCTCCATGGCACCTGATCCCACCTCTGATGTTTCAGAGGTCCGTGTTAGCTCTGTTCTTTATTTTGTATACTGCTTAATGGACATTGAGATTGAATACTGTTCGTTATCTCCATATCCTTCATAATACCTTTCTAAGACTTCCAAAAACCTGTAATCTTATAAAGGTGAATAAAATGAAAATTGTTGCATGAAAAAAATCATTTTCAAGCTTCATTTTGATACATTTCAAATTAAATATTGATTTTTTGGAGTTATCCTTCCTGGCTGAGGATCGGATATCCTTAAGGTGATGCAAATATTTAAGTTGTTGTATTCTTAATAAACTCAATGTTAATGCATTGACAATTGCTTTTTGTCAGATGTGAACGTGTCAATGCATTGAAAATTCCATTTTTTTCAATGTCACCGTGTCTATGCATTGACAATTCCATTTGTCAACGTGTAAATGCATTGACAGTTTTATTGTGTCAATGTCAACGTGTCATTGCATTGACAATTTCATTCATGTCATATAATATATAATGATCAATGATAACCTTATCACTCATTTCAGATGGAGATGCATCCTCAAGGAACTATTAATTCCGTATACTCCAGCTGACCCGACTTCATTTTATTATGCATATCTTCTGTTTTGTTTTTTTCGTTCACCTCCATAAACATTTACAAATGATGATGCACGAACTCTTAGAGCAAATTTGAGGGCAAAGTGATATCCGTTTTCAAAATATAATCTACGCACTCGGTAAAGATTCTGACAATGCTGAATGAGAATAATAAAGAGAATCATTTTTTTTTTCAAAATTACATTCATTCCTTTGATATTACCTTCATGTACAGTGTCTTAAAATTGAAGAACTACAAATACCATTGCAGATAATTCATCACATAGTTATGAAGGTCATTTTGATGGCCATTGTCTAAATATGATTATTTCATGTAGAGTTCCTCTCCAGCGGCATGTCATTTGCATCCTTTCCTCACTCCTGATAAAAAAAACTTGAAATGCGAAAAGAGTTTTCATTAATCTGGATAGACACTGTCACTGTTTGTCAATACGTGACTCAGAGAGGTAAAGACGTGTTTTCTACCCTCTGTGCTCTTTTGACAATTTTCTGGAAAATTCTCAGTGTCTTCCGGATTTTTTTGTGTATAGTGATATGTATATGTGATATTTACTGTCAGGAAAAATTTTTGTGATATTTCAGTGTCTTTGGATGTGAAAATCTTGTAAATAATTTGACCACATTTGTTTGCCTTGTGCGTGAGTATCTACTCACTCACTGCTAGAGACCTAATTCGCATAGGTGATTTTCAGTGTTCTACAGTATTCAACCAAAATATGGGTGACAAACGATTAATCAAACCAGTCTACCTAAGAAATAGGGATATACAAATAAACAAAAAGGAACCAATATCCGACTATGCCCTCGCCTGTGCTGTGAACACTGTGGCTTCCGATGTTATCTGTGTCCAAAGAGATCGCGATCTATGGCGAATTTATGTCGCATCTATGGAAAGCAGAAATCTTCTCGTCTCTAATGGATTCACTCTAAACAACATAAGTGTCTCCGTTTTTGACACTAACCCTTTCTCTGCAGGGACCGAAAAACCGGAAGAAGAGGTTGTAAGGGTTACAGTCAGGGGAGTTCCTCTTTCTGAAGAGGATTCGTGTGTAATAAATATGCTCGAAAAGCTTGGAGCTGAGCTTACGTCTGAAATTAAATATGAGAAAATCCGCAACCCCACCACCCTTAAAATGACAGAAATTTTAAATGGTAACCGCTTTTTGTATATGAAACCAATGCTTAATGGCAAATTCCTACCTAAAAACAGTGAATGCGCTGGGCTAAGATGCACCATTTCACATCGGGGACAACCTGTAAAGAAACAATCCTTGAGATGCACAAATTGTTGGGGCGAAGATCATATTCGCTTCAATTGTGAGTATGAGACTTGCTGCAAGATCTGTAAGCAACCTGGCCACATTTGGCTCCAGGAGACCCAAAATGTTCAAGTTTTGATAGTGGCGAGAAAAACATCATCGCTTTCAGCGGAAATGAGGATATTCTTTCTTACTTATATCTTTGTGACATCAACATCTTTTGAATATCGCATGTTTCTGCCGAGCATGCCTTCCAGTACAGTAAGGCTATGCGGTCTGGAGACAATGCCTCCGCTGTGCGTAATGCTACCACCGCTTTAGAGGCTAAACGAACATCGGAGCTAAGGTAACCACATCTGATGATTGGCTGCTTCAGCGTGACGACGTGATGAAGGAGATCCTGGAGGCAAAATTCGATCAAGTGCTGGAATTCAAAGATAGCGTCCTTAAATCCAGTGATTCAACCCTATTCGTAGAAGCGGCATATGATGATTACTGGGGATCTGGGCTTGACAAACGTGGCACCAACAACTCTTCTGTCACTTCCTGGCCGGGGAAAAACGTCATGGGACGCATTGTTACCAGCATTGCCAGATCAAAACGTGAGCGCGCCTTGCCTCAACGCAACCAGCCATCTCGACGCGGCAAATCAGGTAGTGTGACAAAATAACTATCAAGATAACTTCTCCAGAATCTCCACATCCTTTCAGTTAGTTACTGAAAGTTTGCATGAATGTTTTAAATGTATATTCATTAAACTGTAGAGGCCTTAACTCTACAGAAAAAAGAACTAAATTATATACTTGGTTATCTGACATAAAAGCTGATGTTATATTATTACAGGAAACACATTTCATTGAAAAAAATGAGGCATGCTATAATGCAAGATGGTTTGGTACTAGTATACACAACTTTTCTGACTCACAATATAGTAGAGGAACTTCAGTATTATTTAGAAAAGGTTTAAATTTTCAAATATTAGATATTCATAAATCTTTTGATGGAAGAATGATTCTTATTAACTTGATTTTGGAAGAAAAAACGCTTACAATAATAAATATATATGCACCAAACAATCAAGCAGAACGAAAGTCCTTTTTTGATAAAATCAATAAATGGATAGCCAAACATTCTTGTAATAGTGACAACATTATTTTAGCAGGGGATTTTAATTGTAATTTAGAGAAGACTGACGATCCTAGTATTAAAAATTTCAAAAAAATATTAAACAACAATAATTTGAAAGACCTTTGGCGCGACTTAAGGTCACATGATCTAGGATATACTTGGTGCAATGGGGCAAACGTACCTACAAGCAGAATTGATTATTTTCTTATATCAAAATCTCTAATATTTCCAGTCGAATATATAATCCTCCGAGAAGTACCTGGGTTACATTCAGGGGGAACAAGAATGTCAGATCACAAATGTATTAAGGTTAACTTTGACATTGATTTGAATATAAGAGGTCCCGGATATTGGAAATTTAATGCCTCACTTCTACAAGATAATATTTTTGTAAAAGAAACGAAAAAAATTATTAAAGATTTTAAATCAAACGATAATGCTCAAGCATCTTGGGAGGCATTAAAAATTAAAATAAAAGATTATTCTATAAAATATAGTAAAACTATTAGTAAATCATGCAAACGTCAAATCATTCATCTAGAAAATGAAATAGCAACTATGGAGAAATCAAATTCAAATGATATCGATATGAATAGAAAAAGAAAATTAGAATCCGAACTAAAAGAACTTATCAATAAAAAAGCCAAGGGTGCCCAAATTAGATCTCGTGCGAAGTGGATAGATGAAGGAGAAACAAACTCCTCATTTTTCCTTAAACTTGAATCAACTCATCAAAATAATAATACTACAAAGCGTATAAAAAATGGTGACCATATAACTACTAATAGTAGCGATATCTTAGGGGAAATGTGTGATTTTTATATTAAATTGTATAAATCATCAAATATTGATAATAACGAAATCAAAACTTATTTGGAAGCAACTAACATAACTCGGGTAGTAAATGATAAACAGAAAATAGAATTAGATGAATTTCCGACAATGAATGAATGTGATGAAGCGGTTGAAATGTTGAAATCCAATAAATCTCCAGGCCTGGATGGGTTACCAGGTGAATTTTATCAAACGTTCTGGAATGAACTAAAGCCGCATTTTTACAATAATTTAATATACACCTTTGACAATAAATGTATGACTTTCTCCCAACGTCTATCTTTAATTACGCTTATCCATAAAAAGGGGGATAAATCAGACCTAGCAAATTATCGACCAATAAGTCTCACAAATACTGATTATAAGATATTAGCGATTATACTAGCTAATAGACTTCAAAAAGTAATAGACCTACTAATTAGTAAACATCAGTCTGCATATATAAAAGGAAGATATATAGGAACAAATGCAAGAACAATTTTAGATATATTTGAATATTGTGAAAATAAAAAATACGATGGAATTTTACTTTTCTTAGATTTCCAGAAAGCCTTTGATTCAGTAGAGTGGAATTTCATTTTTGAAACCTGAAACGTTTTAACTAAACAGAAAATAGAATTAGATGAATTTCAATGAAAGAATGTGATGAAGCGGTTGAAATGGGAAAATTTTCTTCAGTGGATTTCAATTTTGTAAAAGAACCAATCTTTAAACTTAAAAATTATGGATGGGTATCTAAAACGTGTAAAATGGAAAGGGGCATAAGACAAGGATGTCCTATTTCTTCGATGATCTTCCTATTTGTGGCAGAAATTTTATCAATAAAGATAATGTCTGACAATCAAATTATTGGATTTAAAACTCCTAAGATGTCAACTGATATTAAAATGATACAACACGCTGATGATGCTACATTAGCACTCCGCGATAAAGAATCATTTAAACAAGCAATTACATGTATTAAAAACTTTGGAAATATATCTGGGTTGACTCTCAAAATTAGCAAAACTGAATGCATGTTACTAGGCAATCTGAAGGATACAGCTCATAACATATATGGGATAAAGGTTAACAAAGAATGTATCAAGGTTTTAGGAATTCACGTAGGTCATGATATAGAGAAAAATGGGGTATAAAAGAGAAAACTTTCAGACCTGTTTACTCTTACGATTTCCCCGTATTTTGTCGGATTTTTAGTCCAAAATGTCTCAGTTTTGCTAGAAAAAATACGGAAATACAAAAAACTTAGAATTTAAGAAATTTGAGTTTCACACTTTTTAATCGCTAGAAAAGATTTCAAACACAGAAGACAAAAGGTTTTATAATTGAATCATGGATAAAAATAGAAAAGAAAATTGCCAAATCTCACGTAGGAAAATCTAATCAAGAAATACTGAGAGACAATGATTATACTTTTTGAATCATGGAAAAAAAGAAAATTGACTATATTTGAAAAAACTTGCATCATTAACAACCTTGCTGTATCCAAATTAATTTACAACCTCTCACTCTTGCCATGCCCTAGTGCTGACATTATGAAAAACATAAATAAAATTATTTTTAACTTTATTTGGAATAAGAGAGACAGAATAAAACGAAAAACTTTAATAGGGGACATAGAGCAGGGTGGTATAGGAGTTGTGGATATGGAGTCTAAAGCGAAAGCAATTAAATGTGCTTGGATTTCCAAGTTGATATCTAACGAAAACAACAATATTAAAATCTTTCTAGAGAACTTTAATTTAAGAAAGCAAGATATTATCTATATGTTACACACTAATGAATTAGCAATAAACAATCACAATATACTTAAGCGTCTTCCGATATTTTATAGAGAAATTTTTGAAGCTTTTAATGAATCTAAGAGCTCAATAGAAATAAGTAAAATGACTACACCAGACTTTTTGAAACAATCTATATGGGGAAACAAGATTTTTAATTACAAAAATAAGGTACTTTTCTTCGAAAACTGGTATGACGCTGGAATTTTATATGTAAAGGATATTGTGGATGAAAATGGTCTAAGGCCACTTGAATACTTTTCAAATTTACTTGTTAAAAAAAATAATTTATATTGTGAATACTTGACATTAAAGAATATTTTTCAGAAATACATGAAGCAGTTCGATTTCAGCTTTTCAAAATATACAAACATCAGAAATACCTACTGTTTTCTTTTTAATGATAATCAATATCACTGCATCAAAGACAAGTTCTACTATGAAATTTTTTAAAACAAAAAATTTGTAAAGCCATGCTACATCAATATTAAAATACAAAAAAGAATTCGGTATCCAAAGTCAATATTTTTCTAAAATATATTTTTCCAAAGTTGTCAAAGCCTTTGACAAAAAAAATTCTGATTTTAACTACAGAATTCTAAATAATCTTCTTAATAATAGGAGTTACTTAAGCAAATGGAATGACATATCTAATCTGTGTCCATATTGTAAGGAAAGTGTTGAAACAAACAAACACTTAATATACGAATGTCAAAATGTTCAAAGAATATGGAATACTGTCAGTGAAATTTTAAAATTTAATATATCATGGAAACTCATAGTTGTAGGATTTTACAATGAAGTTAACGAAAAAACACTATTATTAAATAATCTTATATCATTTATAGCCCTTAGAATCTATAAATACAAAATGATGTGTAGACTGGAAGAATTAGCTGAATCCCCATCAGCAATTCTTTGTCATGTTAAAAAATCCTTAAGTATGTTTTATTGTGCTCTAAAAAGATCAAAATATAAGAACTGGAAAATAAATATATTTAAAAAAATTGAAGAAGGTTTGTGATACAAATTATTTAATTGATCGATTTCTATCCATGTACATATGAATATATGTTTATTATTTTAAAGATGTGTTATGTTATATAATAATTTATGTACTATTGATTACAATATTTAAAGTCTGAAAAAAAATTGATACCATCTTTTCATCCAAAGGTGACCTGGCCTTTGGAGTGTATAAACGTAGGGGGACTTTTGGACTTGATACGTTTGTGCCCCCTACGAATATTTTTTGTAAAATTGCTGTAGTTTCGTATATATAAATTACTTAAAACAAATACGAAATATGAATGACATTTTCTTTTGTACTCATAAAATGTGAACTTGAATATTTTTTGTAAAATTGCTGTAGTTTGATATATATAAATTACTAAGAACAAATACGAAATATGAATGAAACATTTTTTTTTTGTACTCATAAAATGTGAACACTTGTGTATGCATCTTTTGTTTAGTCTATTCTACCCCACTGTATTTAACCACATAATTATTATCTTTGTACAATTCTTTTTTGTCTATCCGATCCAGGGAGCTCCTGGCACCCCAGGTGAGGATATATTTGCGAGGGCCTCTGAGGAGGCATTACCTCCACAGTTATTGTTATTATGTTATTGAATAAAATACTGACCTGAGTGTTAAATGGAATATACAGGTCCGCAGGAATTTCATTGAGTAGAACATAAAAAATGACCCTTTTTCTTGTCATCAGAAGTTTGGCAAATTTATCAGAAACAGCATAATGCACAGGTTTGTCAGACAAATTGATCATTTGAAACTTCTCCATTTTGTAAGTCAGGAAGTATGAATGACCCACAGAAGTGAAGAAATCTTCATGTGCCTAATTATAAAAAAAAGAAATAAAAACTAGGAGACTTATTGTATAAATTCTTTAATGGTTGTCTTCTAGTCTTCTGTAAAGAAAAAAATGTTTAATTGAATGAAATGAAATTAAAGTAATAGAATAAAATAAATTATTTATAGAAATTAACAATCTAAGATAAAAATTCAAGAAACTTTAACTTAAGAAATTGTATTTTTGTATCAATTACCGATAAATTATTATACAGCTCCACGAACTTTTTAAATTCACATGTTTTTTTTCAAAAAGGTCACATTATTTTTGCAATAAAATGAACATTATCTTTAACACGAGACATAGCACTAATATGCATTTATTACTTCGTGTTAAAGGTATATTCATTATCTTTAAGATTCAAAGTCGATGTTTTGAATGTGACTTCGTTTATGAATGATATGACGTAACATCTGTTAGAGGTCAACATAGGTACTAGTATTTACAAATAATCCAGCTTTCTTTTATACTTAAGTATTAAGCTGTAATTTTCAAATTGACATTTTAAATAGGATTTTTTTTTTCGAAGTACCTTTCATATTTTCCCCACTTGTCGTGGTTTTGTCAAAATAGAGCACGAAAATGAAAATTGGGTATAAAGAAATCATGCCTTAAAACAGAACAAAAAGAAAATAGAAAATTGTTACCACTGAAAAGAAAATTCTTTTACATTTTTGATCTGAAACTTTTCATGATACTAGATTCAGAAAACCCTATAAAATGCCAGCTTTTAAATAAGAAAAGCAGTCCAACAAATGAGAAAAACACAGTTATCATCTTATGATTTAGAGAGTATGTTATTTTACAGAAAAAGTTACATAATTTGCACTGTGAGTCAATGTAAGAAAAAGTACTGCTTTGAAAAAAAAATGGGTACATAAACGGCTACATGTGACGAGAAACCACGACAAACCATTTGGGAGCTATCACCAAATTGTATCAAAATCCTACAAAAATTATGTGTGAATTAAGTTTTAAGTCGGTGAAATAAACTTAAAAGTAAATTAAGAACCATTTAAAAAATATTTTTGTTGCCTCGTTACACAATTTCACTTGATAACAATGCTAAAACCCAGGTGAGCTTAAAAGGTGCATTGAGTTGTATTATTAATTCAAAGTTGCTTACATTGCCATCACTTCCGATTTCCTTTTAATGCCTCTAAATGCCTCTAACCCTTACACCCTCCTCAAAGTGCTTGTTTGTAAATGTCACTGCCAGTTGTGTGTCAGATATATTAAAAATATCCTCACCGATCTCGAGAAGATTGCTAAAAAGTTATATCAAAATAATATAAATGAAATGTAGAGACAATATTCTGTATTTCTTTTTTTAAAATGAATAATATAAAATAAATTATTAAATACTTGTTCATAAATAAATGGCAAAAATTAAAAATGATAATGAAATGAATCAAGCTCCATATTAAATAAATTACTTGAACAAAAGCCTCTTTAATAAATTAAAAAAAATATTTCACAAAAATTACTCTCAATATTTATGAAAGTTGTACAATAATTTATATAAGTTGAAAATAATAATTGAGTAAATTCTGATTGAAATATTGAAAAAAAGCTAGTTTTATCTTTTTATTAATTAATCAATTCAACAATAGCTTCTATGAATATACCTTTCAAACGACACAGATGCAATTGTTCCGGTAAACTCTTGCTCTGTTGTTTCCAATACCCGTATATCCTGCAATTTTTACATGAAGTCAGATACTGATTTAAATACTGTGGATCACTTAATTTTTGCGACACCTTATTTTCGCGAGATAGTCATTGACTATTTACGAGCGAGACAACATTTTCACGAATTGTGGTAATTCCTCTATATAACATGTATAATACTAAGGAATTCTATTATACGCGAGAATGAAATTTTCGCGAGCATACCGTCTCGCGTAATTACGCGAAAATAAAGTTCTCGCGAATAAAAAGTGATTTACAGTATATCTCAGATATCATTTATGTTGGATGTTTCTTTAAAAGAAAATAGGAAGTTAAAGAAACTACTGCTAAATGTATCAGAAACAAATGCTCCTCAAACACCCCCAAATTTCAACTATAAAATGGGTACGCAATTATTTTTTCCCCTGATTCATTGATTAATAATGCATAACCTAGCAGAGAAATAAAAAATCGACTAAATTTTAAACATTTTTTTCACATCATTTTGAGAAACAAATCCCTTTATTGATTCTTTACAACTTAGGCTTGGTCAAATAAGGTGTTTCGGGGCATAATTTGTAGGTTGTAATAATAATGATAGGAAAAGATATTCTGATAGTGTGTACAAGGAGCACCCGAATGGTAATGAAAATGATTATTTGTTCAAAGTTCTAAATCAAAATTACCAAATAAAGTTAGCCAAAATTGTACATACAGCATTTAACCTTAGAAAGAATCTTCTGCATGTGTAAATTTACATAAATGTTATTAATGGAAAAAGTGACTTATAGGTCCAATGGGCCGGGTGCAGATTCAGTTTGACGTATTTTGTTTACAATGTATATTGAAATGTCTATAATGCACTATGTCACTATAATAAATGATTACTTACTTACTGTAGGTAAACAAGATGAAAATCTATATTTTCAAGATATCAAAGTGAATGTCATGAAAATACCATATTTTCAACATAATTCTGTTTAAGACGTAAAGTACGGGAAATCAAAAGTTGAAATTGATTACGACGTCATAATGGATCTAGCACCAATAAATTTGTCTCTCTCTCTCTCTCTCTCTCTCTCTCTCTCTCTCTCTCTCTCTCTCTCTCTCTCTCTCTCTCTCTCTCTCTCTCTCTCTCTCTCTCTCTCTCTCTCTCTCTCTCTCTCTCTCTCTCTCTCTCTCTCTCTCTCTCTCTCTCTCTCTCTCTCTCTCTCTCTCTCTCTCTCTCTCTCTCTCTCTCTCTCTCTAAAGTTATTTACTAGATCTTGACCTTAAGCTCATTCATTTGTGCAAATGATTGCCCAATGAGGATAAACTACCTTAAAAAATGTTGACTGTGTTTAGTTGTACGCTCTTTGGCCATGAAACTCGTTGGCGTCCTTGATTGCATGGACATCATAAAGTGATCCAATTACTATGGATGGATGCTCAGCCGTTACACCAAAAGGCTGGGTAGGGCCGAGCGTCCATCCATAGCAAGTTGGACCTCCCTCCGTGTAATTGAAGTTGCTGAGATGTCTCCAATCTTTATAGAAAAAAGAATTTAGAAGTAATATAATATAATATTATAGAAGTAACTGGCAGAATTGTAGGGTTTTCAAGCCGGTCCAAAGGTGTAGAATTTACATGCATGCCAGAAAGTTGATTGGAGAGGATGGCAACATAGACTTTAAGAGAGTCAGTGCAACTATAGAACAAGTCAGTGTCAAGATTCATAGTGAAAATGACTAGGCTCGAAGTAATGCATGTTATGGTAAGAATGTTTGTCAAGCTTATCTTTCATTTAATTTCAAATCATGTTTATTTTAATGTGTTTCCAATTTAAATTCACATATTTATTAGTCCTTCTGTTATTTCCATTTTTGTGTTCTCTTGGTAATGTATTTGTATTATTCTTGTTTGCATTATATATTCCCAAATCCAGGCAAATTTATTAGACTTGACTTTCTAAGAAACCTAACAGAAGGAGAAGCATTTATGAAAATACACCTGGCTGCAAATGTGGAGAAAGTCTTAAAGCAGTACTACTGTCAAAGGAAATTGTGTCAAAACCAGAGGAAAAATACTTGAGAAAATTTAGGAGTCGGAAAAAAATTAATCATACATTCCCTATTCCTTCAAAAGGATCTGCTAAGGGGTTAAAATCAAATATTTAAAAAGTGAAATTCAGAGCATGAAAATATGTCAAGGAAACTAGCGCCAAAACCTTTTTTACTCAGAAGATTACAAAACTACAAAAAAAAATACATGGTCGAAAAAATTCGCCATTAAAAGTTGTTGAAAATGGGACAGCTACATTACACAGAGCAGGAGTTGTCAGGGAACCAGACTGAAAACAAATGTCTACAGAATGACTAATATTTCTACAAATCAGAACACAAATATTTTAGTTTAAGGTTTCGTCAAAGGTCAACATGCCCAAAAATTGTTTTTTTACAATTGCTTCAAAATTATCAACTATTACATTTTACAAATTTTGAAATTTAACAAGAAATACTTATAAAAATGTTTATTTTGAAGAATTAAGTTTAAACCGAATTAAAAAAATATTAATTATTCTTTCTATTATTTTGAGCTGTATTATCTAACAAGCCTAAGGCACCAGAGGATCATAAGGTTCGGTCAAGGAGAGCACAGAAATGCCTCTCTACACCAGGCTTGGGGTAATGCTAATTGTAATGGTAATGCATGCATTACATGAACTCAAAGTAATGCTAGTAATGTGTAATGCCCCAAAATTTGCATTACATGTAATGGTAATGTAATTCATTACTTCATAAAATCCAATGTAATGCTGGCATTACATAGCATTACACAGCATTATTTTGTAAGATAAGTACCTATTTTAAGACATTTAAATGGACATGGATGATGGAAATTATTGTTTAGGTTATTTATATATATAGATATATTTTTTTGCAAATAATACTATAGAATAAAAATGTTAACTTATTTAGATAACATTCCTGTATCTTTTTAAATACACTTCTTATTCTGTTGAAAGTACACCTACCGGTACCTTACATTTAAATTTTCAAACTTATTTTAGATAAGAATTGATTTCAAAGAATTATAAAATAGTTTTAAAAGATCTCTCTTTTTTTTAAATTGCATATGAGATACACTAATTAATGTACACTGTAAACTGATAATTGGTACCTTTTGAATAGCTAGAGTGTCACCAAAACACACTATCATGCCTCTGGAGTTATATAACAGTTAAAACAATGCTTTGTTTGGAGAAGTGCTCCAAATTACCTGTCTTTTTCTCCTGACTGTGTTTGTAAAACATGAATTGAGCAGATCTTTTTTATCTTGTACTGACCATGAAAAATCCACTGTGCCAAAGAAAATAGAAGCCATGCAGGAATTCTATGCTTCGCTGTGTATATCCTGTCTACTTTTTCAAAAAGTTTGTCAATGCATTTATATTTTTCATTAGGTACGTACTAATCAAAATAGCCTATATGCTTTATTATTAGATATTAATTTAGGCATGGGTTAAAGTGCCCCAAAAGTTAAATTACTTCAAGACTCCAACAGTTACACAAAAAGTGGATTTTGTACATGTGTTATTAAATTGACAATTCAGAACTTTGAACTTTCTTTGATTGTAAGTTAATGATATTGTTATATAAACAAACACTTGGAATCAGATTTGAATTATCATTTATCATGTTTAGTTTTGAAGAGGGTGAATACATGCTTATGAAAAAAATCGCAAAGTTTTGCATAAATTTTATTTTTAAACCCTCCAAAAGAAATGGTAATAATAATGCATTACTTTATTAAAGTAATGGTGATGTAATGCATTACTTTAAGAAAATACAGTAATGGTAATGGTTATTCAATGCCCAAATTGTTATGGTAATGGTAATGCATTACTTTCAATGTAATTCGCCCCAAGCCTGCTCTACACAATCCTTATCAAATCTACATGTCAAAGTTACGGAACTTATCTGAAAAAAAATTGAAAGAAGTTGGTACTCCACGTCAGCTTAAGTGGAAAGCGTCAATGCATTAGTAATTTGAAGAGTACGCATCCATTTGCTTAGATAGACGAAAATGCGGTGTAATTTCATGTAACAATGTTCCAGATTCTTTGAGACTATTATTTAATATATTGAACAGTTTATGTTATTAGGTTCATAGTGATATCCCTAGATATCAGACGGGGAGTGTAATGTTTATCAACATTTAGTTTGTATGTTTATATTTTTCCTAAATTATTTGTACCTATTTCAGAGCTAGAGTTATCTCTCTTAATCAAATAGTTATCTGTCATAATTTCAAGAGTTATCTTTCTTATTTGTAATTTTGGAGTTACTTTTGCTAAAATCCTCACTTCCTGTCTTTATTTCCTGTGTGACCCACACATGGAGACCCTTGCTAGATTTCTTCATTTTTTGACTTGAGCTGCCACACACTGTAAGTAAACCTGTACTATTTTTGTTTATTACGCGTATGTTTATCTTTGGTGTTTTTGTATGAAATGTTTGTAATTTGTTTATTAGAAATATCTATTGTTATCTCTCGAAAGTATGGGACACTGTTATAGTCATAATCTTTAAACATAAAACTGGAGTACGTTCTTAACATTTTTCTATGGAAACCCAATTGTGTCAGAACTTTATATTTTGGTTTAATAGTGAATCTTTTTTCTATTTATCTTTTGGATATTTTTTATTTACAACTTATTGTTACACAGTTTATGCTATATCTATACTTATCTAGTGACATTATTTATCATGTAACTGATGAGTAATTCCTTTGTTTTGTTTTTGTTTCAGTTCTTTACCGTTATCACAATAAATCAATGCACCGATTGTTGTGTGGTTATACTATCTGCGATATACAGGCAGAATAGAGGATATTTAAGAAATTTTAAAAACAGATCACGCGAATTTCAGTTTCGAATTACTTCTATCAAAGGAAGAATTAATTGGTTTGCGGCCGATTTTTGACGCTCGCGTCGATATGTTTCTTGTTTTATTTCTTTTTCAAGACCTCTTCGCGAGATAAAATTTCAATTTATAAATCCGTAGAAATAAATTAAGAACAACCTGTCATTTTGCTATTCAATTTATTTAGAGAGGTCGTTCAATAATTATTCGTTTTTACATGGGCGAAAGGCGTCGTGGTGTAGTTTAACCTTCTCACTGCACCGTTTGGACAGTTCTTTTTAATGAAGAAATTATAGAAAACTTTAAGTTAAGTTAACGGAAAATATTTCTTAAAGATATTTTAATTTCACAGTAGTTCATGTTCAGTTCAGCAATGGGTTTCCTCCAATGTAAAAGGAGCATCCGAATAGGTGGTTTCATAAAAGGCATAAAGGGGAAAAATAAAACTTAAAAGGAATGAAGTGATGAAAAGACAGTTCGTAAAATTTATTCTATATAGTGCAGAAATCATGAAATTAGAGGTGATAGACCACCTAATAAATAAAAAACAAGAATTTACACACTATACAATTCCTTTGCTCAGAGACATATAAAACCATTATATGTCTCTGCTTAGCTTCTATTATAAAGTTGTTTCAACCCTAAAAGAATTTATATGCCCCTTAGTCCATTTTAAAAAGTTGAGCGTAAAAAGTAAGAAAAATTCTTTACACCTGTGGCGTAATTGTTTCTATTCTAAAAGTTATTGCAGCTTAAAATATTTCTGTACTCCGTAACATCATTCATCAAAATTCAGAACGTTGCTTGCTACTTATTACACCCCCCCCCCCCCCCCCCGCTTGAAAAGTGGTAGGGTATATAGTAATCTTTATTTCCGTCTGTACGTCCGTCCGTCTGTTACGCCTTGGGGTATACAATTATAGTGAAGGTGGTCCTTCGGATGAGACCGTATAAACCGAGGCCCCGTGTTACAGCAGGTGTGGCACGATAAAGATCCCTCCCTGCTCAAAGGCCTTAAGTGCCGAACATAGGCCTAAATTTTGCAGCCCTTCACTAGCTATGGTAACGTCTCCATATCAGTGAAATATTCTGGAGAGGAACGTTAAACAGTATACAATGAATCATGATATTAAGTAATCAGATTTTTAAAAATATATTGTAATATTATAAAAAATATATTAACTATTTTCTGCAATGTGTTATTAAATAAGTATAAGAAGGGGCATGTTGCTAAAAATTCTAGTGAGGCAGTTGCCTAATTGCCACAATGGAAGCTATGCTACACCATCTTCCTTCCGATTTGTCTTTCTGTCGCGATCTCTTTGTAGTCATGCCCGTCTGTTCCTAAGACCCGATATCAGATTTTTTTTTATATAAAAATTTTAAAAAGTGATTCAAAGGTTTGCCTTGATTTCTACCATTTAAGATAGGCTCACTGGAAAGCCGCCAGTAAAACCCAAATTATCATTCAAACTTGAACACAGTTTCATCGCTAAAATATGACTAAAATATTGCCAATCCGGCGGTAAACGATAACATTTAATCAATCTCATGGTATCTGTTTAGGACTGGTCTCGTATTTCGTCCGTGGTGTTGTTTTATCTCTCCCTTATAATTTACGACCCCAAAACACTCATCCTAGCTGCCTTTTTATTTCTATTTCCACAGGACAGTCATCAAATTTACAATGTGATTTACAGTTAAATAAAGGTGTGTCGCTTTTCATGCGTCTTATTTATGAACTACTGATTTTATGAAAGTCAAACATGGAAACAATGATCGTAGGACTCCTTTATTTTCTTGGCAAAAATATACCGGCATTGTCCCCTTTTAAAACGTCTACCATTCCGAACTCTTTACAAATGAACTGCTTCTTCAACTGAAAAGGAAACATATGTTCAGATGGAATATAAGCAGTAGAAAATTAAGGTTTTTTGCAGTGCAATTTTTCTTCAATGTCTGATGGTATTTTGCAGAGCAGTATTTCTTCATTGTTTGATGGTATTAAAGTAAACCCCAAAGTGTACCCTATCTATCTGTTTATTTACATATATATATCTACAAATACACTCTGTAGCCGGGGTAGTTCCTGGCCCAGGCTGAGACTCACCGACTGTCGAGAGCGTCTGTCTTCTTCGTCATCCTTGGTGGAAAAGAGGCCCGTGCGACCGTCCCGCTATCTGACGTCACCTTTTCAGTAGGTCGTACCGCGGGACAGTCGCACAGATACTACAGCATTTTGTAGTGCAGTATTTCTTCGATCTTTGGTCGGTTTAAAGGTATTTGCTTCTTTGCTACACTGTACAAAGGGTATTGTTTCTTGTTTTCTTGTTTGGGATTTTGCCGGTAATTCTTTTTGGTGGAGTTATTAAGCTCCCCAATCTTCGCATAGGAGAGTTAAAGATACACAAGATATTATATATCTAATTGCAAGCACAATTAAGCGTAAAAATCTATTTGTGCGAATGGATCAAATTTCCAATTGCATTTGAGTTTAAAAAATGCAGTATATTTTGATATTTATAATTGTTGTAAGCAGATATCCGATTTATAGTTTCAAAAGTAGTAATCACCCTTACCTGTCTGTGAAGTTAATTTTAACCACTCTGATTTTTCAGTGCCATAATTATGTGATAAGTATTAAGATAAAATGGATAGAAAATTACATTAGGTCTGAAATAAAGATTTTAAGTGATGATTATAAAATTTATCAGTACCTTCTCAGCAAGCAGCCTGGATTGTTCCCTGTAATGTTCTGCTCCTACTTTGTTCTATAAATATTTTTTTTTTGTTTGAATATTTTAAATTTTCTCTTGATGACAATTTATGTAAATTAATATAAAGAGTGCAATGATAAAGCGTTTGGTGGTACATGTATACTGTTGGTTTTTTTTTTCATTCTTTAATTTAACATACGAGAAATTGACATCAGGGTTTTGGTACAACTGATTTGCAATTCTCTGAATCGTCTGTTTGGCTCCTTGTTAAGAATTTCAAAATGGGCTTCCCTTGAAGATATTGATTTGAACATTTTATAATCTACAATGCCCATGAATACTTCCATATAAGTTTAAGTTTTCTATCCCAGTTATTTTTGCCAAGATATTTTTAAAGAATTCCCTATATATTTCTATGTAAAACTTTAATTTCTTATTGCGGTCCCATCCTACCAAAGGGGTCATGATTTGAACAATTTTTAATCTACAGTATCATAAAGCTTCCACATAAGTTTAAGTTTTTTTTGGCACAGTGATTCATGGGAAGATTTTTTCAAGATCTCACCCTATTTTTGTTTTGTTTTTTTTTGGGGGGGGGATTATTTTCCCTTGGAAAGGATTTGGCCTTTAATTTTCGTAATTTGAATACCCCTTTTCCGAAAAACGGTTTGTACCAAATTTGCTTAAAATTTGCCTAGTGGTTCTTGTGAAGAAATTGTAAATGTGAAGTTGAAAGACAGATAGATGGACTGATAGACTGACAAAATGTGATCAGAGAAGCTCAGTTGAGTCTGGGTCAGCTAAAAAGAGGTTTCTAGTACGTTTCTGAGTACGTAGTGTGTAATGGATAGAAATAAGATCATAGCATACCTTAATTGTTGTCGACACTTGTAGAAGCAAGTGTACAGCGGGATAAATAGTGCTCTATAGATAGACAATTTATCTGTACGGTGCTGTTTTCTTTTATGGGTAGGTTTACCACGTCTTCCTCCCCCATAGCTTTACGTCAGTGGATCCAGTTCCCTCAGTGTAAGAATCCTTCTCTGAGAAAATTTGCTCATGAGGATGTCTGTCATTTAAGACCTATTAGTACATGTAAGATATGGTAGTTGAGACAGTTGAATTTCAATTTTATGTTATAACTTGTGATAAATCATCACACATAAATGAATAATTCTAAATTACTTCAGATATTTTTTTAATTAAGTGATATAAAAAGTAACTCAATAAAGACATTTTTTTCTATGATGATTTCATTTGATAGTTTTAACTGAAGATGTTGTTTGAATTCTTATTTTTCGTCATTACCGGATTTATGAACAAGAGTGGTTTAATGCAGTGGGTTTAAATGACACAATGAGGGTTGTATTGCTGCATTTGTAAATAAAGTTTCAAGAAATATGGATTAAAAAGAAAGCCAAACATACTCTTTCAACTGTCCCTTTTACAGAAACTTTTTCATTTGCCTTGGTAGTTGAGATTTTCTTCCAAGGTAGGGCTTGTGAATTTGTCTTTTTGTTTCTTGGTAATCTTGTCAGCAGCAACTTCAGACAGCTGAATATATACAAGAATATGCCTACAGTTACATACATGATATATTAACTATACTTTTTATGGTGTTTTATTGTTGCAAATAAAGTTAAAAAACCTCAGGGGCCATGTATTTCACAAACTCAGTTTTCAGAAAGTACATGTTTAGAGTAAGAGTAAGAAATCTAGATATTAAATAATTTTTTTTCATAGCTATATTGAAAATTTAACATTTTTGTACGGTAAACTGATAAAAAGTTACTGTATAGGGGATTAATTTCACGGGTTGTAATTTTCGCGTTTTTCTCTTATCGGACACGATCGCGGTTTCTTGAATTCGCGGAATTGATGTGTAATAAAAGTTACCTCCCTTGTCTATATATAGCTTCTTGTTAACGAAATTCATCAGCGTCATGTATTTATTTCAACAGGGTAGGTAAATATAAAACTGTTGGGTTTAATAAATAATTAATTAAACAAGGGCGGGTATTGAAAGTCCTTCATTCTAAACATCAAATGACTTTCCTATATGCTATTATGATGAGTGCATGTGCACCCAAGATCTTCAATACAACGCGGCGAAAAACCACTGGACGGAAATAAATGTGTTTATGTAGTTCGACGAAATAATATCCTTCCACATCTTCAGTAAGTTTAATATTTATTTGAATAATTTCTTATTAAAACC
This sequence comes from Saccostrea cuccullata, assembly GCF_032062105.1. Lineage (NCBI taxonomy): Eukaryota > Metazoa > Mollusca > Bivalvia > Ostreida > Ostreidae > Saccostrea > Saccostrea cuccullata. The sequence continues at coordinate 30,971 of NW_026930313.1, forward strand.
AAAATCTAGATAAAATCAAATATGCATGATTGTGCAGGTAACAAATACACGTGGTAACAAAATAGTTACGCACGGGTTATCAAAACCCATGGCCCACATGTTTTGATTGATGAAACATGTAGAGTTGGCTATTAAAGCAGCTTTGGAACAAACACAAGTTATTATCTGCCGATTTTAATTAAAGTAAAGCGTGTTAATTATAATAACTGAATGATAAGTACTACTCGTAATTACTGAAATGACCATGTATTGACGGTACATGTGTATAAACCTATCATAGTCTATTCCTAAATTTCAAAATAAAACATGGAGATTATTTAAAAAAATTATTCAATGTTTCTTGAATTCACAGATTTATTAACACCGTGAATATAGCAAATATTAACACCGCGAGTTATTTTCCCCCCTATACAGTATTCTTTGTTTGATTTTCCCCCTTCCTATTCCTTTTTTGACCTAAAGTCTAAACTTTTTTGACGGATACAACTGGGATATATTCTGACATACTGTCAGCTGTCTGAACGGGCAAATTTTCAGAGACTCTCGCTGTCTTTGTCCTGGAAGCAAGTCTCTTGCAAGCAGAGGAATCAGGATATTCCTGCATGGACAGTTCCGTCTCAGAAAAGGTTAAGCATGACATTTGACCTGTCAACTTTGTGCATGTCCTTTTTCTTGATTTCATCCAAGTTCTAAACAAGGACTTCCTTGTATAATTTCTTCTCAAGCTGTGCATCAGTCCCCCTACATACAACCTTTTTTGTCTTTGGATCTTAAGATTATGAGACCTTCCTTCTTCTAATTGGAGATATAAAAGGTCTTTGAACAGAGCCGTTCGCCTTCTGTGGTGGATTCCTTTCATTCTGTTTAATTTCAATACAATGTGTGAGGTTTTTTAATGCACTCATATTTTGTTATAATTTAAATTTTGTCCAAATCACAATTTCTTGCATTTCAAAGAAAATTTATTTTCTGATTTAAATTTTAAACATGTAATTTACAATTAAAGTCAAATTCCATGTAGAAGTTGTGAAAGGCTCATATTCTTTATATATACAAAAAACTTGCACATATTATATCAATTAATGAAAATATACAGCTTATGCATATATAGATTTGCAACTCATAGAATCACTTTATATTCATCTTTTCTATATTCATCTATTATGTTTTAGATTTTACTTCTGTGAAAAAGTTTTGACTTGTTGTCCTTATTGTAAACAATGAAACACCATGATAAGTTTGTCTCAGTTTATTTTTCTTTAGGTGTTAACTTGTGTGGGAAGTAACTCTTGTCAGCAATTGAGATACTAATTATTACTCAGTATCTAAGAGTTATCTTTCTTGTTAATATATATTTTTAACATTCCAACATTATATTAAATAGGTATTTATATATATTATATGCATAAACATTTCATAAATTAAGTATATAAAATTGTGTTTCACAAATAATTAAGGTCTTCAATCCCTAATAGGAAGAAATTCAATGAAATTGAAAACATAAAAGATATGTAGGCATTCAATACTCAGTTTATTTAGACATAGTTCCCATTTATTACTATTAGCATGTAAGGATAGGATGTGTCCTAATTTATGACCTTGAATTTTGGTCAGAGTTATCTCCCCTTTTTTAATTACTAAAAAAAATCAATTAAAATAAATTTATCTGGTAAAAAAATTGTTTTCAATTATCATTCTATTTTTAATATTTCAATGCATCTTTCCACCACAGGATTAATTGATATTCAAATTATTTGAAATTTTATTTTGATAAAACGCTTTTCCCCATAGACTTCAATGCAATCTTTGTTAATTAACTACTCCTTAATTAATGAACTTTTTGAAAATTTCTCGTGGGCAATCCTTTTCCACTATACAAGAGGCCCACGGGCCTTATAGGTCACCTGAGTATCATGTAACAACTTTCCAGCGATTGTATTTGGTTCGTGTTTTAATCCAAAAGCCATGAAATTCACAAATTCTGAAAGAAGCACAATTGCTTATCAAAGAGCAGCTTTCAAAGAATTAATTTATTTTTAGTCAAAGTACCCCCCGGTACCCCTGACCAAGCGGCCCTGAATTTATCTTTTTTGAAAGAGGCCCCTTTCTTCATTATAAGGCCAGCATTTTTTTTTTGTTTAGGTTTAGTTTTGAACATGAGAATAAAAAAGTCCCAAAGGAGAAGGAAATCAAAATTTTTTTTTGATAAATCAATTATTAACATTTGTACATTCTTTTTTTATGCTATTATAATAGGCTCCTTACCACTGGACACATAATGCTTACAAATAGGAAAGTAAAACATTTAATTGCTTATTTCATCATCTGCCAGTTTGGGCAAGTAATATAAATTTTGTGATGTTGGTCAAAATATATTTTAAAACAAGATGTGTTTGTGAAACACTATGCGCCCGGCGGCAACAAAGTTCAAAAAATCTATTTTTAGCATATTGGTCACAGTCAAGGTCACAAGGTCATTGACCATGGTGTCATTTGAAAGAACTTAATCAGTGGAGTATGCATCCCAAATATGAAGTCCCTATCTTCTATGGTTCAAAAGTTATGGCAAAAAGTGTAAAAGGCTATTTTTAGCATATAGGTCACAGTCAAGGTCACAAGATCATTGACCTTGTCGTTTGAAAGGACTTTATTAGTGGAGTATGCATACCAAGTATGAAGTCCCTATCTCCTATGGTTAAAAAGTTACGACAAACAGTGGAAAAAGCTATTTTTAGCATATAGGTCACAGTCAAGGTCACAAGGTCATTGACCTTGATGTCATTTGAAAGGACTTTATTAGTGGAGTATGCATACCAAATATGAAGTCCCTATCTCCTATGGTTAAAAAGTTATGTCAAACAGTGGAAAAAGCTATTTTTAGCATATAGGTCACAGTCAAGGTCACAAGGTCATTGACCCTGATGTCATTTGAAAGGACTTTATTAGTGGAGTATGCATACCAAATATGAAGTCTCTATCTCTTATTGTTCAAAAGTTATGGCCAAGGTTAAAGTTGACAACAGACAAACAGATAAACAGACAGGACAAAAACAATATACGCCCGGGATCTATCGCTCCGGGCTCATAAAAATCAATTCTTTAAAAGTCTTTCAATATATCATTTTTTTAATATGTGTTAGGTGAATGTGTAGACATTGTTCTAAAATTTAATCCTATCATAAAACAGACAGGGGGTATTGCGGGTGTAGGGTGAACATTTTTTCAATCAAGTGTAAAATAATTTTTCTGGCTGATACAAATGATACTACATGCCTGTATATATTTGTATATTCTTGCCTTAACAATTTCTTTCTCAAATGGACTGAACTTCTCCCATAGTTTTATTCATTACATCTGATGCATAAGCCACCCTTTTCTGAAGAATGATGCTTAGACTGTAAGCTATAACAGAGACCTAAACAATGTTGCTGCCCGCTGGCAATATGCAACAGCTACCAAGGGCAGTTTAAAACCCGGGGGAGGAAAATAATTTACAGACAGATACTTTTGAAACGAATATATAATTATCTCACCAGCATGTCATTGTGCAACAAAGTCGTCAGCATTTTATTTGTCCTTTGAACAGGTGAAACTTTTTGAATGACACTCGTATCGATGAATTTTACACTAAACCAAGCTATCTTTCAGATCTCGCTTTATTTACTCGCCGTTTCATCTTAAAACCGGAAGTGCGAGTTCGTAAATGTGAAATCTCGATCCCGACTCAAATTTGACATCGGAAAGAAAAAAATTGTTTTATTTTTTTTCTGAACATTCAAAACCTTGAGCGGAGGGTTTGTAAAACTGAAAATAAAATAAATCCTGGCCTTAAATATGTAATTAGATCATTAGCATATTAACCAGGATGTTCAAAGAATTCACGGTACCAGCTTACAGACGCATCCATGGAGCACTATACGAGTTGTGGTCGGAGTACATGTATAACACCATCACAACCTCCTTGCTTCTGCACCAAATCATCGCCCCTCCCGTACCACGGCCTGGTCAGTAAAAATATGTGATTTTCTGGGCCAGTGACAGTCATTTTGATGTGAATGTTTAATTGTGCTCTATGTTATGGACAGTGACATTGTGATTAATATACATGTCATGTCAGCTATTAATAAGTAACTACATTGTTATGTATTATTTAATTATGTTCTGTATGTGCTTCTCCAAATTACTGTTTGTGTTTGTACCAATAAAATATACATATAATTTGTTTACAAAAATGGTGCAAGTTTTTACATCTCCCCTTGAGCAATACGGAACTTTCGAGCTACGGATCCTCTTCGAATATTATCGCTCACCAGACGTAATTGTAGGGGACAGTTCACTTCCGCATAGCAACGCATCGGGGTAAACAAATATGGAAGACTTCAATAGTTATCAAGTCCCAGCGTTAAAACATTACTTAAGTACGAAAGGTATAACAACATCCATGTACAGAAAAGTTCATTTGATAAAACTGTGTGAACTGGCAATAGAAATAGACCTAGTAGACCTAGAAGATAAAGAAACTAAAGATGATTATGTGAATATGGATGTTAGTCCTCAAACGGCCGGAGACCGCATCTTGCCCAGCTTAAGCAAGACACAGTTTAAGTCATATTATCTCAAATATATATCACATACAACAATAAGTATATTAAATAAATATGAAGCCACAGCAAATGAGAGAGTGAGAGACGCATGAACCTCTTAGGATTTACATTTGCATAATGATAAGTGCATATTAATGAGATGTGATGACGTCATAATAAGGGTATTTGCTTAGTTAATGAGATTTTAGGGTGACGTCATTCTCAAATGCATATGAATGAGATGTGAAGTCATGATGAAGGGGAGTCCCTCCTTCAAATCCGAGGGGAAACTTAATTCGGAAATTCCACACATTCTGTATTTAAATTTTAAAAAAAAATGTTAAGTTGTTTCAAGAGGATTGAGGTTCTTGGATGAGAGAACATATAATACTTTTGGAAAAAGAAAAAAAAACCCACAATTAAAGTGTAAAGAAATTAAAATTTTTTTTTATTTGATTTAAACAATATTCAGAACACTGAATAGATTGGACAACAGGCAAACTAATTACAAATAACTTCTCTGTGCAAGTTGGAGGTGACAAAAACAATTATCCGTGGAAAACAATGTTCATTGTAAACATATATTTAGACAGCTATAAGATATTTTAAATCACACCCGCAAATAGTCCTCAGTAAGATAATTGCGGAAAAATTCCATCAGTTATATCCACAAATCGAGAAAACTAAATAATACGAAGAGATATTTCTAATCACAGACATACAATGTCCAAGCAGTGTAATTGCTACTTTTCATACATGTTTCACACAAACACGTCAAGTAATCGATTAATAAGAGTACAGAATCGGAAGAAAAGGCGTCATAAATAGATTTTTATTTTTGTTATACATGTACACCCTCACTCGTCGGAGTAGAGGGAATGCAGGGTCAACTGCACTCCCTCTAGTCCCTCGTCTACTTTGGCCAGTCTTTTTTCTGTTTTTTAATGTCTTTATTATATGGATTTTTTCAATGAGGTCCTCCTCATAATTTCGTAATATTTGTCTGAAAAAAAGATAAATATACTGAAAAAATTTCAACTGTAAATATTATGTGAAGAAATATATCATCTATTGAAACGTCAAAATGCACACCTGAGGTCAGGCATTGAGACGCCCAACTTCTCGTCATCCGAGCTGTCGTCAGATATCACGATTACATCTCTGGCGTATTTTGAGGCCTCGGAGACTGACTGCAGCTCAATGTCATCAAACCATCAGATGGATTTTGCATCCTCTCTAGAAATGAGAAAAAATAAACAGGACTTGCGATTCCAAAGAAAAAGCTCCTCACTCGAAAAGAGTTCTCTCCTCACAGATGGTTTATTGAGGTCAATGTGTTGTATTTCCCCAAAAGAGAGAATCATCTGTGTCCTTCATCAAGTTATCAAACTGACTTTCCGTAAGAAGGTGGGGGGGGGGGGTTCCAATAATGGGTCAATATGTACGTCTGCGGTTACAACTTGTTTAAAAAATGAATAAAAATAAAAAACCTTGTTTTAGCATGAGTACGGATATTAAAATTAACGAGATTAATTTGAAAATACATATATAATTACAATCTTTATACCACCCACCTCCTTTTATTTTTTATTAATTATAAACTGAGAAAACTCGCTTGTTCATTTGTTCCATTCTGCTAAAAACTTCCACGAAAATATATAATTATAAAATGTAGCTAAAATGTGGTTATAGAATTCGAAGATTCCAAGAGAAGAAGAAGGTAGAGGGGAGGAAAAGTGTCCTTTTATAGTGTTTGTTCGCATTTCAATTTTGCCTACCATTTCAAACTCGTCCAATAAAAAAAAGATTAGGTCTCTGCAATACTTGCTACATGTATAGGCCATCGACGTTGTTTAGCCCAAGGTTATACACATATTTCTGTATAACTTGACATATATTTTTGCATAACTTGGACACCCTGATCGGTTTTCATTACTGTAATGTATTACTGTAAATTCATGAAACGTAGAGTTTTTTTATTTTAAAACTCTCTGCCCCCGAAGAGAATAAAACCGATTCTTAATAAATATAATTCAATTAAACAAACATATTATTTTCATGTAACTTTTTAAAATAATTGAATGAAACAAAAATAAAATTTATTTCCTTGTGACTTTTGTAAAAGCGCTCAGAGAGAGCCTTAATATTATCATTTCTGCATGTTTATAATTGTTTACTTTTTTCTGCTGTACGCATACACTTCAATAAGCTTAAAAAAGACATTAATCCTAAAATATGAGATCGGATCCACACCCTTCCAACGTTTTTCGCGGTAGCGGGAAAGTTGCACGGACTTCATCCGGGGATCTTGAAGTGTGAGACGTGGACTTCAGGATGGCCGAGTGCAAGATGGGACTTGTCATGCTTCTGGTTATGTTATTCTCTCATAACATTTTGTGTTGTTTGAAAAAACAGATTTTTAGACTGTCGGGAAGACATCTCAACCACTATTACGGTACCAAAGATGTTACCCCCATGCAGTTATGTTTGGATTCATGGGGACCAGGGGTTAGGAATCCCTCATTCATCCCCATCGTCTAAAAAGTAGAAAGAGAAAGCCAGTTCGAATAATTTGAGATACCGTTTGTGTTTAAAATAGAGATGACGAATAAAATACTAGGATATGCCGCCCGAGTATTTTTTTTTTAGTATTTTTCGTGTGTCAGCTGGCAATGTTAGTAATTTCAAGTCAATCAAGTCTTTTAGTTCCTTTATTCTTCAATTAAACTGGCGATCGTATATGCCATTGTTGTAATTTAAACTGGCATGGAGTTTACTTTCTGTATTAAATTGACACAGCTTGTAATCTAGAGGGGTAGGTCTCAAAAGTAAGGCATGATTGTCCAGTGATGGAAGTAAAAAAATCGCAAAGACACGGGCAATCAAAATATCCTTATTTATAGATATGTGGGGTTAAATGATCGAAAATATTTTTTAATGACTATCACCTTAACTAACTAGTCACATTCAATTCTCAATTTCGGCAAACACGGAGAGATAAAGGGGGACAATCTCAAAATACCAAAAAATATTAATTTCCAAACTGTTGTAACTTGCAGACCGGTGTTGTGAAATAATCATGTAGCTATATTATATCAATAATGCACAATGCATATATCGCTGCCAATCGTGTACTTCTATTACTAAAATGTTTGTTTACACTTCCAGAAAAAATAAAATAAAACATAAATGTCAGTTCTAACCAATTTTTTTTTCTTTACAGGCAGTTCTGTGACAGCCACTAGCACTGAAGTTTCCACAACCTCTGATGTTACTACCGGAGTTAGTCCCATGACAACCACTAGCGCTGAAGTTTCCACGACCTCTGATGTTACTTACAGAGTTAGTCCCATGACAACCACTTGCGCTGAAGTTTCCACGACCTCTGATGTTACTACCAGAGTTAGTCCCATGACAACCACGAGTGCTGAATTAAGTTTCCATAACCTCTGGTGTTACTACCAGAATTAGTCCCGTGACAACCACTAGCGCTGAAGTTTTCAACAAACTCTGATGCTACTGTCAGAGTGACAACCACTAGCGATGAAGTTTCCACCACGTTTGATGTTACAGCCCAAGTTTCCACGACCCCAAGTCCATTATCCAACATTATCCATTATCCTTTATTTTTTAGCTCACCTGAGCCGAAGGCTCAAGTGAGCTTTTCTGATCAAAATTTGTCCGTTGTCTGTCGTTGTAAACTTTTCACATTTTCATCTTCTTCTCAAGAACCACTGGTCCAATTTCAACTAAACTTGGCACAAAGTATCCTTGGGTGAAGGGGATTCAAGTTTGTCAAATGAAGGGCCACGCCCTTTTCAAGGGGAGATAATCATGAATTTGTTGAAAATTAATGGCAGTTTTAAAAAATCTTCTTCTCCAGAACCGCTGGGCCAGGAAAGATGAAACTCATGTGGAAGCAACCTTAGGTAGTGTAGATTCAAGTTTGTTCAAATCATGACCCCCGGGGCAAGGGTGGGGCCAAAATGGCCGACCCAAGTTTTAATTAGGAATATAAAGGGAAAATCTTTAAAAATCTTCTTCTCAAGAACCACTTGGACAGGAAAGATGAAACTTATGTGGAAGCATCCTCAGGTAGTGTAGATTCTAAATTGTTCAAATCATGACCCCTCGGGCAAGGGTGGGGTAAAAAATTGCCGACCCAAGTTTTACATAGGAATATATAAGAAAAATCTTTTAAATCATCTTCTCCAGAACCACTAGGACAGGATAGATGAAACTCATGTGGAATCATCCTCAGGTAGTGTAGTTTCAAGTTTGTTCAAATCATGACCCCTGGGGCAAGGGTGGGGCCAAAATGGCCGACCCAAGTTTAACATAGGAATATATAGGAAAAATCTTTAAAAATCTTCTTCCCCAGAACCACTGGGCCAGGAAAGATGAAACCCATGTGGAATCATCCTCCGGTAGAGGAGATTTAAGTTTGTTCAAATCATGACCCCCGGGGCAATTTATAGTAACAAAATATTATATTTTTACAGCAACAAGTAATCAACAATAATTTATCTTATTGGTATCGGGAAGTTTATGAATACTTACAGAGACATCAACTACAGTGTACTGTAAGATTTGGCGACCCTATTTCCATTGTTATTAGCTTTGACTTCGTTTCTTGTAGGAAGAGAGATAAAAAACTCCTTTCTCGGACCACCCAGGTCTACGGCTTCATCCATGTAGAAGACAACTTTTATATGGAATCGAATGTTCTGTACTTTGACTTCGTTTCTTGTAGGAAGAGAGAGAAAAACTCCTGTCTCGGACCACCCAAGTGTACGGCTTCATCCATGTAGAGGTCAACTTTTATATGGAATCGAATTATCTGTAGTGTAGCAATCTCATCAACGTTGTCTTCAAAGATATTCACACGACTAACAAAAATGCCAGGTGTATCTTCCTACACTACATCGTCTTCTGATACGACATCCAAAGGTCTCCTTTAAAAGAATATATCTTGGTTTGCCTGTAAAATTTTTGTCGATTCTGCGCTGGTCTTTCTTAAAATAATTTTAACAAAATCTAAAATAGTATGAAAAAGGTAAAAAAAAAGTATTAGGGGATGAATAGGGATCAAATACATATACTGCAGTTATGTCCTCTTAGGAAATTGACAATCATAATAAGTTATATTCAATTTACATAATTGTACTGAAAATTAAATGTATGCAAAAACTCTCTGGATGAATAACTAACTATCATAATTATGAATGCTTGAATGTTCATCTATAAATCTCCCAAGATATTTTTAGTTTACATATTCATGACCATAGCATGCATAACAGTATATATTCTCGATCATGACATCCCTATTCAATTCCCCTCTTTGACATCTTTTCTCAGTCACCAATTAGTTCAACAGTCATTAGGGTACTCAGATCTTTCAGGTGGTTTACAAAAACTGTCCTAATAATAAACATCATTTTCAAAATTATATAGAAAAACGTCAATTTTTTTAATTAAAAAAAAGGTTTACTGTGACATTACTTCTATAGAAATTTAAGCACAGGCTTTGAAAGACATAATTCGGCAACTTTAAACATGTATAACTAAACATAATAGAAATGCCGACAATAAGACTCAACGGGTTGGGGAAAACGTAAATTTCGCTATAATAGTGGTGTAGTGTCCGGAAATATCCGTCCCGCCGTCCCGGGTTTATAATTTAGTATATATTG
>NW_026930314.1:0-4126 GCF_032062105.1 Saccostrea cuccullata
TTTTTAAAATGAAATAATTTTATAACAAACCTCTTCATAGAGAAGCCTCTATCTCGAGCAGTAAACTACCCACTTTTGCCGGCCAGCAAGTGAAGTGGATCTTACTTCAAGTGAAATCCTGGGGCCTATCAAAAGGGCGCATGTATATAATATATGTGACGTACATATAAATTTCCGTACTACACCTACACTTTTAATATATATCAATAATATCAACATTTTTAAACTACTTCTAATTTAAACTGGTTCTCTTTGTTTCTCTGTTTAAAAGACAAAATATAACCGATACCCTTTGGTGGCCCTTGATAGAATTTCTATTCATGTGATAACACACAGGATGTGTATTGTACTCCTGTATTAAGTAAAATATAGGAGTAAACTTCCTTCTTTCACTTTTATAACACTATAAGTATTATCTGTAAAAGTCAGATAAACTCATATAATTTTCTTTAAAAACAATATTGTATATAAATAATTTAAGACACGTGATTTTTATATTTTCTTAAGAAGTCAAGAAAAGGACAGCATTATAAAATGCAAAGAAACGAAAAGAATTCTGTGGTAGTCTCTACAAGAGTGAAATATTAGAGGCCCATGCATGGGCCATAACTTTAAAATAATGACTTTACAGTTCCATGTCAGCAGATTCCATTCCCTCTACCCATACATACATGTACATATAAATTCTCTACCCTTATCATTTCCGTAGAATTGGGAGGGGATAAGGGTGACCCCGAAATCCAAAACATCGGTTCCTCACAAACATTGACGATTCCACAGTAGATACAAAATACATTCTTTATACACATTAAACTTAAATTATTATCCTTCAACCTGCAAGAAAAATTTGTACTATTGCACCTAATTATGGCGAAGAAAAGTAAGTTTTGTAGAGCACAGAATGTAGACTTTTCTTGCATGTTGTATATAGAAAAGTAATAAAAAAGAACACGTATGTACATGTACATAGATATTTGGTTTGGGCCCGCTCCGTGATCGGAAGGTCGTGAGTTTAAATCTCGAAAAAAAATGGTAAATAGTCACTGTTTCTTCGCCATTTGCTTGACATTTTGAAGTGAAAGGTCTACTTCGGACAAGATCTTAAAAATTCTGAGTTCTCGTGTCACGGCAGACGTTGATCATAAAGATTCTCTCACAGCTCAACGGTCATATTTATGATTGTCGAGTAAAGGTCAACATTTGAAGCCCTCAGCAGTATATGAGCTTTAAAAATTATCGAACGGGGAGCTAATTACTGTAAACGTATAACATTTGGCTGTGTATTCTATTTAGCGCTTTTGACGGAAAGGAAGTTCCGCTATTTCAAGTACAACGCTAAATGCCTTGCACATACATGTTTATACAAAAATAAGAACCTTGAGAAATGCACTAAATCAAATCTACGCTAACTCGTTCAAAAATCAATTTCCGCCAAATATTGTACACGCTAAATATAATACATTTACAGTAAATTGAAATTTAAAGGTTTAACAAAAGTGTTGGTTAATCATTTGATTCCACATGAGATACGATATTTATAATTACATCACATATTATAATGCATATCAAATCATCGAAAAAAAAAGCAGAATTTATAATTGATGCGCAAGCACCCGATGTTACCAAATTTTCTTATATAAAAAAGTTAAATTCATATCTTACAATGCACAAAGTTTCTTTATAGGTATGGGGTTATTTTTTTTATATAATCAAAATAATAAACGTCATGCAGATGTATGTAATTTCATGCATATAATATTATTGATAAAAATATTTTTTGTTGATAAAATTACAAATAAGTACATGTAAGACCTTATATGTCTTATTTAGTTATTTATTAATTATTTATTTAACTATATTTCTTTTTATCTCTGATAACTCTGAAAGTTAATTATTTGATAATTCTACCGGAATGTAAATATCACGAAGCGATAGGTAAGAGACCTAATATGAAAGTAAATCGCAAGCGGCTGCCTTTGTGTTTGCATGACGTCAGAAGGCGGGCCTATTGAAATCGACACGAAAGGCCTCGTATAATTTAAATCTATTAGACTACATTATTATTATCTAAATATACAATTTGATTTTACAATGAAGTAGAAATATATTAAGGAATCACTGTCTAATTAACAGATATGCCAGGGACATCAACTATGGTTCAAAAACGTGGGCAAATTATCAAAGGTACAAACTATCATGGATGCCTTGCATACTCGATCTTCGAAGTAGAAACTGATTCCTGAAATAGTCTCATAATGTCGTGTTCTCCTTAAAACAATAAAAACAAATATAAATTAGTGAAAACATCAACGGTACGTATATACTTTGAATTTTACATGTACTATGTGAATTTAAGAATTTCAGTGTGGTTGAGGTACTGAGGTACTAAGCTACCAACAGTTTTGTATTCAAAAATGATAATAACAATCCCAAAGAGGGGTAACTTTTACTTCATACATTTATATTTAAGATGAATAACATTTTTGCATATTTCAATTATGATATCGCCAGTTTTAAAAAGGCCCCTTTTTTTTAAATTTAAAAAAGTAAAACTTTTTTCGAAATTTTTTTAAAAAGTTTAAAGCAATCCAAGTTTTTCATTCCTCTTCTCACCCTTTCACGTGGATATGGGGCACCGCAGAGGGAAAACCAGTGCACACCGACAAAAGATGACCCCTTTTTGCCATTTTCACCCGCGGACAAAATTCGTTCGACCCCATCCGCACATAAAAATGAGGTCCCTACTTCGTGAATCACTCCGCCATCGCTACAGGTTCCTGCAGGGAAATAGAGACTATTGGACATTTCATAAAAATGTACACATTACTGTAAAAAACAAATTTTTACAACAAATAATAATTGATAGATTACGTTGTCTTTTCATTACATGTATATTATAAAAAAAATTGTTGACCTATATTCATTTTAAAGAAAATTAATTTCAAAAAACTTGAAAAATTTTTTCAAAATTTTCCCATTTTTTTTTGGGGGGGGGGGGGGGGGGGGGGGGGGGGGGGGGGGGGGGCCCCCCCCCCCCCCCCCCCCCCCCCCCCCCCCCCCCCCCCCCCCCCCCCCCCCCCCCCCCCCCCCCCCCCCCCCTTTTAAAACAATATATTTGCATTGTATTTCTCTCTGTTTTCTCCCACTATTAAACTCCAGTCCTCAATTGCATTCGAAGGACTATAGACGCAATTCATTTTGCTGTGAGTGTAATTCCTTTGTGAGAACTGCCATAGGGGCCCCTTTTTTAAATTTTTTTTCTCACATTTTTGCATATTTTCGCAAAGATTGATAATTTTTCACACTTGGGTGTTTTACATGCAGAAAAAACAAAATATTTTTTAAAAATTCTTTTTAAAAATTTAAATTTTAATTTTTTAAAAAATTTATTTAAAAAACTTTAAAAATTTTTAAAAAAACATTCTTAAGTTATCATTATTAAAAGCATTTTTATTTAAGCATAGTGTTAAATTATTGATTTTTCTCAGAGGGTTTCAATAACATTGAACGATGACGTCACAACTGCATCAAAACAAAAAATTTAAAGGATGTAATGACAGCTTAGCTTGTATCCAAATAACTGGTTGAGAGGCAAATACTTTATAAATTGTTTGTGATTTATGAAAGAAAAGGTAATTTAATCCCGGATTTGGTTTATAAATGTTTGGGTTTTTTTTTTTTACTGGAGACAAGGTTCCTAAACCCGGATTTCCTTTGATATCCTTCACTTTAAAGAATGCAAATATAAGTAATAAACAACACTTATTCAGTGTACATGGCATTATGAATAGTAATAGCTCCACTGGCATATTTTATGCCAGCAGAGCAATTGTTATTCATAACGCCATGTTCATTTAATATCATTGTTTTTTCTTAAATAACTTTTAAGGCACTTTCGGAGTACGCATGTGTACAGGATTTGCAAAGATGCCATATCCATTTTGGGTTTCTTGTTACCAAACTCCCAAAATTTTAAAAGGGAAAAACCTTTCCCCCTTTGTAGACAATCAGCCAATCAGAATGTTAAAAATTTAAACACCTGTTTTATTTTCTGTAACTGACCAGTCAGCGCTGGGGAAATTTTCGCTTTATCAAAACCCATCAAATTTTAAAAGCAAAAAATTTG